>NW_017259206.1:1844399-1862447 GCF_001594045.1 Atta colombica
AGCCATACTTGGAAACGTTGAAAAGGGAAGTCCTACCCCACCCGCCGTATTCTCCAGACGTTGCTCTCTCTGACTATCACTTGTTTCTATCAATGGCACACGGCCTGGCTGACCAGCACTTCCGGTCTTATGAAAAAGTAAAAAATTGGATCGATTCGTGGATAGCCTCAAAAGATTTCGACGCGGGATTCGGACGCTATCCGAAAGATGGGAGAAAGTTGTGGCCAGCGATGGACAATACTTTGAATCATAAATGTATAACCAGTTTTTTTACAATAAAGCCTCGAATTTCGGAAAAAAAATGGCGGAAACAAAGTTGTATACCTAATAAACATGTACTTTCTTGAGCGTATTTTAAATTAATAATCTACAATAACTTTATCTGTTTTTGTATATATCATTTATGAAATATATTTACATGTTATGATTTTTATTCTTCATATTTTAATTTGCTTTGCTTTTCAAACTTATATTGTAAAATTAATGTCACCTAAACTTTATAGAATATATTTTTTTTTGTAATTTTGTTACATTGTGTTATTTTAGTTGCAACGTCTACAATAATGTCTATATTTACACCAATTAATTGATACATATATTAAAAACAACACAGGCCAACATAAATTTTGACATAGATAATAATATGTAATTCCAAAGATTTTTATCTCTGGAACAATTTGAGTTGTGGATTTAATTTTGCATGCCAGAAACCTTCGAAATTACATACTATCGTAATATTTTTTATTTATGTAATCAATGTAAATTAAGTTATTATTAAAAACATTTTTTCAAATATATCCCAACTAAATATTATAATTATTTATACTCTAATATATCTTTATAATATACTTACGATACGTATACGTAGATAACATTCCAGATTTTATTACATATAAGCAACAATAATCACAGATATCTTAGGAATAACGTAAGAATATACCATATTTCGCTTAAACTTGAGATATCTTAGTCTTTCTTTAGCGCGGACATTAGTATATCCTATTAATATCTGCCATAGTTAAATGTTTACTGAATATCTTTGAGATATTGCAATATTCCGGCATCTTGACTAATTTCACAGATTTTTTTGCTGTGTGGTTATTTTTAATCACTTAAATTTTAACAGAAACGAATTTCCATAAGCGCCGAGGATCTTTAATATTTCGTTGATGATAGAATTAATCTTCTATAAAAACAAGTGATAGTAGATATTAAATTGATACTTGACAAATTTATAATTTAAAGTGTAAAGAATAATTTAAGCATCACTTTTACTGCACAAACTCAGGTCCTTGTTTAAATTATATAGTCTAAAAGAAAAAGTGCGCATTCTTAGGCAGTTTTATATCATACACGAATTTTGCAGTTCTATAAAACTATAATAATTCAGAAATATTTTAGAATTACAAAATGCAGAACAAATTCCAGCATCTTTGACGCCCTATGCAAGATTTTATAAAGCGGAAGCTTTATTATCTCTCATTCATATAATAACAACATCTCACTTTCGAAACAACAATTGAAAGCTCACCGAAAAAGCTTAAGAACAGTAAAAAGTTATCCTCACGTCTCTCGCCGCGTATGTCCTACTGTTCAAACTCTTGCGATTTTACAATTTCTTTTTCTTTTATTTATTTCATTATGAGTGACTGGTAGATATAAATTGTATGTAGATATATCTAGTCAGGGCGAAAAGAAGCATGACACAAAAGAAAAACACACGAATCAGTTGTTTTTATCTTCTTTATGTTCATATAACATAATAAATTTATATTCCTAAACAAATATATATTATTATATATATTTTCAATGTTTTTAAATAATTATATTAAACATTAAATTATTTTTGGGCTCTAAGGCGTCCCCGCTTTAAGACGCCCTTATCGTGCTTACCTCCTAAAACCAGCCATGACAAAATGTCAGTAATTTGTTTGACTTTAGGATTCTCTTAATCTACACTTTAATTGGTACACTAAAAAAATGTACTAAATTTTAATATGTGCGTGCAGGCGTGTGTGTATGTGTTTGAATAGTACTAATTATACATATATATTATTTACTAAATATAAAACATATATATATTTAACGATATTTAATGATATGTATAAACATATATTTATTTAATATAAAGATCATTACCTTTATTTAGTTATTATTTTTTAAATTAAAAATAAATTTTTATTTATTGTAAGTAAAATTGTGTTTAATTAGTACTATTGAGAGATATACTATTGTCAATAGACAAAATGAATCCAAAAGAAAAATGAGGAGTAGTTAGAGCATTATAGTTCATTTAATGGCCACCTAAAAAAATTTAGCCATCTTACAAATTCGCGTTATATCGTATCACAGCTATAGAGTTTTTTAGATGTCGCTATGATTTAAATATGTTATGATTTAAATAGGTTATTAGAACAAATTAATTAAATTTGTGATACATGAAACAAACTCTTGCATTTATAATAGAGATAACTTATAGAAAATGGGGAACAAAAGCCTTGACGGAAATGAGAAGTTTCATAAACGTTTATTTAATGTTTACATGAGCGTTTGCGAAAGTTTGTTGAGAGTTTAAAAACGATCACTAGAGTGTTCATAAAGCGGAAATTGCAACGTTTGGAAGGCATTCTCTGACGAAAATAAGAAGTTTGTTTAACGTTTACATGAGTGTTTGTAGAAATTGTTGAGAATTTAAAAACATCAGTAGAATATTCGTAAAACGGAAATTGCAATTGCTGCAACGTTTGGAAGGCATTCTCTGAAATAGATAAGATGAATAAGAAATTTCATGAATGTTTGATATTTACATGAATGTTTAATTCAAGTGTTAAGTCTGCTAAATTCAGATATTTTATCAAAAAAAAGATACAAAATTTTACTGAGAAGTCTCATCGTACTGCGCCTTTTATCCTATTCGATGTGGTTTTTTAAATGTAAAAAATTGAATTTCTCTGTGTCCCTCTAGTGGCGATGTTGCGCACTACTTGAAAATTAAATATATAGAAGAATATTTGCTAAACGAAAAAAAAAACGCTTATGTTATGGAGTTAAGAAAAACGTTTTTTGAGTATCTTTAAGCCGTTGCGTAAAAGCTTTACAAAACATTTACTGAGATTCAATAATTCGCCATATTTGGAACAGCGTTTGTTGAATAGAAGAAAAATGTTTGTCTCACGATATTGAAAAAAGCGTTTGCTAAATGTTTGAAAAATCTGACAGTGCATTCTCTGCACGGAAGCGCGTTTACTGAGCATCTTTTGGAAAGTGTTATTTTAGCATTACAGAACTTTCATGAAACGATATACTGTATTCTCAAAGTCTTTGAGAAAAACCCAATGATATTCTTGAAAACGTATAAACTCTTAAAAAATCATCATCAAATGATTGTCAACGTTTTATAAAGTTTCGTATTTTCGCCAGGAAGATAATAGCATTCTGTAGTGCCATCTATGATAACATACATAACTTTTATTTTATTAAAAAGTGTCATTGTCGATAATAAAGAGTTGAACGAAATATATCTGGTAATACCTCGTTGATGATCGAGTATTTAATTATACTCTTCGTCATTTTCTCATCGTCATGATAAGTATTATAATAGAAATATAATTCATTTATTGATTAATTATAAAGAGTATAATATATAGCTATCTTACAAAGCTTTTCTGAATCATGTCATTATAGCCATAATAATCCACAATAAGTATTGTCTACAGTTCAGTGTATGTTGACCAAAATGTACTAAAAAAATATAAATATTGAAAAATATATGAAGAAATTAAAAAATAGGTATAAAGAAGTAAAAAAATTATGAAACAAGAAAAAAGTAAAAAAATACAAAATAGTTTTTATTTAAAAAACTAAACAAAAAAGAAAAGTCAAAAAGGAGTTACAAATTTTCTTTATCCATGTTGTTAGCTTTGGGTAATGTTAAAGGAAAAAAATAAGTCTATACGTTTATTTATATTGTTAATATTACATTTAAGATTCCATATTTTAAATTTATGCTCAGAATTGGAATTGATACCAAATATACTAATTTTAAGAAAATAAATTTTTTTATTTAATCGTACGTTATCTGTCAGGAAAAAGCCATTTTTGTGGTTCTGCACAAATCTCGACATTCTGCGCCTCATACATCTGTATGTTACTTCTATAGAAAATTTTTTGAGAAAAAACTACTATTTTAATGAAAAAATGCTAGCATAAAAGTGAATATCGCTTTTTTATTTACGGGTGTATTTATTCTTTTTTTGTCATAATTGGTTAATCATACTTTTCATTATTTATTAGAAAATGCAGGTATAGTGTCTCGGCACTAAATAAGATAAGCGCAGCAATATTATAGTTGACGAGTGTTATTTGAGAGAATCAGCGAATAACAGGAAACCGAGATTACCGGATCTCAATAACTACTCAACCGATCAAGTTCTATGTTCAATTTATAGCTTCCAAATTGGGTAATAAAAATGCTTTTATTTTTTCTCTACAAGGAGATATTGCGCAAAAGATCTAGAAACTTTATAGTAAGAACATCGTCATCGTCGTCACTATCATAATTATGGGTCATCAATCCCAAAAAATGTACTGTTGCAGCAACTGACAAAAAGCTAGATTTGATGTAAGAGGCGCTGGCGATGCATGATGTTCGCGTTATACATTATATATTTGAACATAGGTATATATCTGTCACTAAGTCATTTATCTTACAATACTATATTGCATACAGAAGCTAACAATAAGATTGTGTGAGTTAATTGAAATTCTTTTTCAACTTTTTTGTCATATAATATAATTTCTTATGTGAATAAATTCACTTTTTGAATGTAATTCATATATAGTGCCATAAGTATGAGGCAGCTTCGATTATTTTTTAAGAATGTATATTAACACTTTTACAACTGTTAATATTTGTACTTTAATATTTGTACTTAAACAACTATATGTATGTTTGATAAGTAACGGTAAAACTCTCGCAGAGGGATAGAGTGGACTGAATCGAAAAGTTCTCTACCTATTTTATAATTTTCAATAGTTAAAATATTAATTACTAAAAATCGTCAAATATTGGTTTTCAATTATTTTTTATCCAAGTACTGTCAATTTCAGAAAAGCAAGTGACAAAAATTGTTTATTTTCTTCTCATAGTTCTAAAAATTTTTTCAGAATTTTTTAATGCAGTATTTTCTCATGTTGGTAAAAATAGTAGTTAATAAGAAAATACAGTACTAAAAAGTTGATAAAAAATTCGGAAATTCTTAGAACTTTATGAAAAGAAAATAAATAATTTTTGTATTTTGTTGTTTTTTTTGTAAAGTTGATAGTATTTGAATAAAAAATTATTGAAGATCAATATTTGGTGATTTAATTGATACCTTAACAATTAAAATATCTAGTTTTGAACTCCTCAAAATTTTAATACTACTATAAACATAAAGGCAATAGAAGTAAGATTAACAATGTGCAACTGAGTTATTGTTTTTATTTTATTATAAAAATTTCAATTAAAGACATAAATATGATTTGAATCCGTACATGTCGGCTCAAGTTCGAGCCATCCTCAGCGTGAATATTTTATGTGTAAAACACGTACAAATATAAAGAACTTTCTAAAAAGACAAAAAACTATTAAAAATGTATCACACGTTACAGTTGCGTTACTACATACAAGCTTCTTGATCTGGTCACAATTGTAAGAGGAATAGGTATATAAATATGAAACCGGAATTTTTATAGAAAATACACGTTTATTGCATGAAAATGATAAAAATATTTTATTCGAAGTATTTTTATCATTTTCATGCAATAAACGTGTATTTTCCATCGGTATTGCCCATCGGTAGCTATACATTTTTTCTGTTTGACAATTTGTGGATGTCACGCCAAAAAAATTGTTGCTCTTTTGAGCCAAACCAATCATCTAGCCATTTTCGTATATCTTCGTAAGAAGTGAAGCGCTGCTGAGCAAGTGCGTGTCCCATCGATGCAAATAAATGGTAATCGGACGGAGCCAAGTCTGATAAATAAGCCGCATGCGAAAGTATTTCCCAACCAAATGCCTCAATCGTTTCTTTGACCAGTTTTGCAGTGTGTGATGGTGCATTATCATGAAGCAAAATCATTTTGTGTTGCTTTTTTGATATTCCGGTTGTTTTTCACACAAAACTTGATTCAAATTGATCATTTGTTGTCGGTAGCGTTCAGTATTAACGATTTCGCCAGGTTTTAGCAGCTCATAATAGATCACACCTTTCTAATCTCACCCAAACATTGTTTTCCGTCCATAGCGATTTGGCCTTGCAGTCGATGTCGATGGTTCGCCTGGAGTTATCCATGATCTTTTACGCTTAGGATTCTCAAAATATATCCACTTTTCGCTAGTCATAATTCGATGGAGAAATGACTTTCTTTTGTACCTGGCGAGCAGCATTTCGCAAGTGGTTTTTGGATTTTCCTGCTGTCTTTCATTCAGTTCATGTGGAACCCATTTTCCCATCTTCTGGATCTTTCCCATGGATTTGAACAAACGTATGAAGACGACTTCTCGTGTCACATTCCGCGAGTTGTTGTTGAGTTTGAGCGTCATCCTCATCCAACAATGCTTGCAATTCGCTGTCTTCAAACTTTTTCGGTGATTTTCCACGTTCTTCGTTTCTCACGTCAAAATCGCCACTTTTGAATTTTTTAAACCACTCAAAGCACTGTGATTTACCAAGAGCATGCTCACCGTAAGCTTCGACAAGCATTCGATTCTGCAGCAGTTTTCTTCAAATGGTAACAGAAAATCAATGCTGCAAATTGTTTCCAGGCACAAAATTCATGTTCAACACTATTTAAAACTATACTATTGTATGAAACTTGTATTGTTGTGAGTTGAAAATCTTTTCAGATGTTAGAACAAGGAAATGGCGTCAATGGCGCCGTCTGATGGCAACTACATTGACAGCTATGGCCATCTATTGGTACATTCCGGTTTCATATTTACATATGGGTAAGATATCTACCCTTATCTATCTTTAATACACTCAACCAGCTTCTAAGTTTAATGGAAAAGATTGCACGTATCTCAACTATAATTAATATAATTATGTTATGAACAATTAAATTAATTAAGCAAAAATTATTTTTCGATTAATGTACTAATTACTTACCTCCAATTTTATTATGATCAAAAATAAGCAACAAATTGCAATTGTGCATTTTCCCCGCTCGTCGTCAGTAGAATTTAGTTTTGACAAAAGTTCAACAACATGTGACATCGACAGTTGCAGTAATATAGCTGTAGTAAAATGTTCATGCAAGAAGTCATTATGTTTAAAACATTTTTTCATCGGGTATCATTATTGTAATGAATATAATGAGTAAATGATACAAAAAAATATCAATTTATTGTGTATAAACATTTAGAAATTATTTCATTATTAGATATGTTTAGAAATTATTACAATAAGTAAATGAGATATTAAAGCGTAAAACTGAAAATAATTTTAAAAGAATAATCTTAAGATATTATAAGCAAGTAATATACAAAGATAAATAAAAAAGTTTTATTCGGCTCGAAAGAAAAATACCGTTTTTTTTTCAAAGGGGGTGTTTTTTTAAATGAGTTAGCGCATGTATAAAAAAATACACGTCTCTTATAATAGATTTTCATGTTTTACAACATATTTCATGGAGAATCAAATCGGTTCCGAATGATTGTGAAACTTACCTTATCAGCGTATAATTTTGTTTCCTAATCTCCTTTTGTACAATATTAAATAAAATGAAGATTGAATAGACTCTTTTTATTATCATTTTCTAGCTGAGTTATTAACAAATATCAGCATATAATTTTTTTTTGTTTATTATACAATATATTATAGGATCGTATATGATAACACAAATTATAAAAATCAAAGCTTTAAACGGTCTAACTGAATCTTAAACATTTGTATGATTCTTGTGTGAATTTATATTACGTATGTAGGCCCCAGAAATGCGCGCCGAAATGATTTTTCGATCTTGAAAACGCTAATTCTATTAAACTACCGCAGTAATATCACGAGTTAAATTGAATTAGCAATTTGAAAAAAAAACAAATTTTTGATGCTTATTCGCATCTTTGAAACGATCTTAATAATATTGAATGACATATTAAAATCTGTAAATAATTAATTCTTATTGCGAAAAATATTACCTCGGCTGGAAATCGAACTCGGATCTCTTGCATTCCGTCCTAAGCCTTTAGATTACTGAGGCCTTAGTAATATTCCTCGCAATAATTGGCATATAAAGGAACAATGTCTCTTTAGACGATGTAAATAAAAATATAATATATTATAGGATCGTATAGGTGTGATAACACAAATTATAAAAATCAAAGTCTTAAACTTTCTTTATCACCGCTAGTGCTTTTTGCATCAATAAATTTTTGCGTCGAAACTTCTAACAGTACATTCTAGTTGGAGAACGATGAGCATAAACATAATAATGACAATAACGACGACATTTTTTAAAAGTTTCGGAATTTTGCGTCAATATCTCCGTTCATAAGATACGAGAAAAAAATAAAAGTATTTTTACACAATTCATAGATTTGTTATCGATCGAGCGTATGTAAAATTTGATCAGTTCAGTTTCGTTATTGAGTTCCAATAATTTCGATTCCCTGCAATTCGCGGTCTTAAGTAAAGAAACATCGTAGTGTCGCTGCGCTTGGCTTGGCGTCGAGACACTATTGTATCTTCTAATATATGCCATCAAAAAGTTTCCGGACATGTAATTTAAAATTGCATAATATTTAGGTTATCATAACTCGGTAAAAAATCATCGCAGACAAAAATAAAAAAGCATTTTAAAACTTGAAACTTATAACCCTTGGCGGAATATCGGAGACGATACAATGAGCCAAATAAGTGGCTCGTTTCTTTCATGGACCATCTGAATCATGTATATATCGTAGTGCGTATAGAAACCACTATAAGAAACCACAGTGATAGAACGATTTCATGTAAATTGCCTGTTGATTCGAAACTTTAGCATGCTTTTAATCGCTTTTCAAAAAAATTTTGCCTTTACAGTTCTGTTCAGCTTAATAAATATTGTTGTATTTCTTAAAATTCAATGACGCGTAATTCAGTCAAGAAAAATCATAAGAAAATTTAAAAAAAAACATTTTGTAATAAAGCTTTGTACTGTTTTTCAAAACTATTGAAATTTTTGAAAAAAAAAACTTTTTATTAAACTGCATATATGGTAGGTGTACTTTTTACATATTTTACAATGTGATTCCGGGTTTAGTAATAGCATAACGTATGAAGCATATGTACGTATATAAGGAATTCACGTTACGTCAAATCTAATAATTATATTTTAATAATTTGTTGGCCGCTTCGAGGTATTCCTTGAAGCTCACGTGTTGAGCATGTGAATTCCAGTTCGAGACTCAATGCTCATGGGATATTATAGATTGTAGTTGGCAATCCTTACTGTTCGTTATGCGTAGAATTTCAACCTATCGGAATCTGTGTATTCCACAATACATATAATAATTTCTGAATTCTTATTTTCTGTTCTCTGTTCTCTGTTCCTTTTATTGCGGAGCTCCTTACACTCCGGCTCTCAGCTAATGAGTTTGACAGTTGGATGTTACAGTCATCCTTTCACATTAATATTGCGCTCTTCCAATATTGCGCTAACTCTTACTAGTCTTAAATAAATAAGTAAGAAATATAATATTAAAGATTATTTATAACAAATAATCCAGGTAGAAATTATGACGGCTTTATGGGCGTCATCTAGTTTTTTACGAGTTACTGTAGGCGCTATGTTGGAAGTAGGCTAGCCCTGAGACTATACTGAGCAGTAATAGTAATAATGATCAGTCCCATTTTTAGAAAACTATCTAGGTCCTTTGTAATGGGTATGGTGTAGCCCCAATATTGGAAAACTATCTTGGCAAAAATTTACAGAATTTCAAAAAAATAAGAAGAAAAATATTTGTCAAATCCTCTAATAGTGTAATTAAAGCTGTTATACTAATTTAATCTGAACGTGAGATATCTCAATTAATAAAATACCCAATGTATATTTTAGCAAATATCACAATAAAATATATTGAAGATTTCGTAATTTAATTCGTTTCTATATTTTTATTAAACGTACATCTTTACGTCATGTGTACAACAGCTTTAAAATGCACTAGCTCTGTGCATTTTGCGCACTAGCTCTGCCAGTAAAAAACACGTAAGTTGATAGTTTTCTCCGATAGGAACATTCCGAAAGATAGCAGCGAATTTTTTGTACAGCCCTTCTCTGAAGTCAGAAATCGAATTTTTTCAAGACCGGCTTAAGTTTGGTCTCCTTCTTTTTACTCCGTGGCCTCTTTCTTATTTTTAAAAATATTAAAATGTCTAGAGTGACATTGATTATTGCAAATCTGCGTCTGCACATTCCGACCTAAACGAAGTCCCATATAAGGGCTGCTCTGTCATAAATAGCAAATACCGGAAATTTATAGTTTGCGTTATGTATTGATTGACTTATATTATAGTATTTATATTATAGTATATTTAGAGTATGTAAATATGAAACCGGAATTTACTAATAGATGGCCATAGCTGTCAATGTAGTTACCGTCAGACGGCGCCATTGACGCCATTTCCTTGTTCTAACATCTGACAAAGATTTTCAACTCACAACAATACAAGTTTCATATAACAGTATAGTTTTTAATAGCGTTGAACATGTCGAATTTTGTGCCTGGAAACGATTTGCGGACAGCATTTTCTGTTACCATTTGAAGAAAACTGCTGCAGAATCGCATCGCATGCTTGTCGAAGCTTACGGTGAGCATGCTCTTGATAAATCACAGTGCTTGAGTGGTTTAAAAAATTCAAAAGTGGCGATTTTGACATGAGAAATGAAGAACGTGGAAAATCACCGAAAAAGTTTGAAGACAGCGAATTGCAAGCATTGTTGGATAAGGATGACGCTCAAACTCAACAACTCGCGGAATGTGACACGAGAAGCCGTCTTCATACGTTTGTCCAAATCCATTGATCCATTGGAAAGATCCAGAAGATGGGAAAATGGGTTCCACATGAACTGAATGAAAGACAGCAGGAAAACCCAAAAACCACTTGCAAAATGCTGCTCGCCAGGTACAAAAGAAAGTCATTTCTCCATCGAATTGTGACTAGCGAAAAGTGGATATATTTTGAGAATCCTAAGCGTAAAAGATCATGGGTAACTCCAGGCGAACCATCGACATCGACTGCAAGGCCAAATCGCTATGGACGGAAGACAATGCTCTGTGTTTGGGATCAGAAAGGTGTGATCTATTATGAGCTGCTAAAACCTGACGAAATCGTTAATACTGAACACTACCGACAACAAATGATCAATTTGAATCAAGTTTTGTGTGAAAAACGACCGGAATATCAAAAAAGCAACACAAAATGATTTTGCTTCATGATAATGCACCATCACACACAGCAAAACTGGTCAAGGAAACGATTGAGGCATTTGGTTGGGAAATACTTTCGCATACGGCTTACTTACCAGACTTGGCTCCGTCCGATTACCATTTATTTGCATCGATGGGACACGCACTTGCTCAGCAGCGCTTCACTTCTTACGAAGATGTACGAAAATGGCTAGATGATTGGTTCATCTCAAAAGAGCAACAATTTTTTTGGCGTGGCATCCACAAATTGTCAAACAGATGGAAAAAATGTATACCATAAAGTGTGAATAATGAAACGCTTCATGGTAACGCGCAACTTGCAATACAATATGTACAATAAGGAATTATAGTGAGCCTCTCAAACTATATATAATGATTGTGAATGTAACAGTATTCGATACAAGCCATGATTATATAATAATATAATATAATACAATCCTTATAATATAATCAATGATGTAATCAATCGATCTAGTTGTAAAATCTTGAATTTGTTATAACAATTATAAATTTTGTTTGATTTAATCAAAATGCATTTAATTATATGAAATCTGTATACGAGGTTTGCAAGATTCCAAAAGTATTCGAACTCTCCATATATTTTTGTCCTTGAGCATCTCCCTCTATTGTGAAAAACAGACTTTCAATATTTAGAGGGGTCCTCACGATTTTCGAATTGTCAACTTCAACTCAAAAATTCTTTCGATTTTGCGTGAACACTCGTGGAACGAATTTTGTATATATGCAAGTATTCATTGAGCTCGGTCATTGTGAAATGCGACACTCGAAGTTTTCGATGCTCACACAACTGTTCGCGGTTGCCGACTGAACTGTTAGATGCTGCTTGATGGAGATACTCTACAAGAGTCCCTCCTAAATATTGAATGATAAATCTTGATAAATCATGTAGGGAATGGTTTTTCGACGTTTCAAGGATGGAGATTTCAATATTGAAGACAAGCTTCGCTCTGGACAGCCAAAAAAATTCGAAGACAAAGAATTAGAGGCATTACTCGAAGAAGATCAGAGTCAAACGCAAGAGGAGCTTGTAGTATCATTGGGAGTAACTCAACAAGCCGTTTCTGTACGATTGAGAGTTATGGGAATAATTCAAAAACAAGGAAATTGGGTGCCTTATGAACTGAAATCGAGAGACATTAAAAGGCGATTTTTCATTTGCGAACAGCTGATTCAAAGACAACAGAGAAAAGGTTTTTTTGCATCGGATTGTGACTGGAGATGAGAAGTGGATATTCTACGACAACCCCAAGAAAAGAAAATACTACGCTAAGCCCAATCAATTGTTGCTATCGACCTCAATATCAACATCACGGCCGAACATTCATGATTCGAAGATCATGCTCTGTATCTGATGGGACCAAAAGGATCTTGTTTATTATGAGCTGCTGAAATGCCATTACTGCTGGCGATTCCATTACGGGCGATCGATATCGGCTACAATTGATTCGCCATGCATTGCGAGAAAAACGGCCGGAACATGAGCAAAGACATGATAAAATTATTCTTTTTCATGACAATGCTCGGCCTCATGTCGCTAAAGTCGTAAAAAAATATTTGAAAACGCTCAAATGGAATGTTTTATCGCACCCGCCATATTCTCTGGACATTGCTCCTTCTGATTGTTCCGAAGGATGCAGCAAGTCACCGGTTCACTTCTTTCGCAGAAATCGAAAATTGGCTCCAAAATTGGATCGTGTCCAAAGACGAGTCATTTTTTCGAGATGGAATTCGAAAATTGCCTGAGAGATGGGAAAAAATAGTAGGCAGCGATGGACAATACTTTAATTGATCTGTTCATTCATTTTGTTTTGAAATAAATGCATTTTTGAACGGATCGAACTAATTTGTACTCCCAATATAAAAGATATAAAATACAATATATAAATAATAAATATATAAAATTTTGTTATAATTATTTACCTGTTCACGTAAGTCCTCATCTAAATTATAATTGGACAATGTGTGAAGAATTGTTTCTGTTTCGTTTATCTGAAATTGTTTCTATACAATACAAAAAATTGTAGTAAAGTAGTTGAAAATTTTATACCCAATAAATAAAATTACAACGCTGTTTTAATGAAAATTTTGTTGTGTAATTTCATTATTTGAAAATAATTGCTTGCGCTTATTATTCTAATTATAAACAACTATTAATGTTTTTATTCTACTATACCTTATAATAAACAGTCTGACATGTGTAGTTTAAAATAACAAAAAAGATGCTACAAAATAAAATTAAAATAATTATACAAAGTGTTGATAGTAATTTCAAATGACCACATTGTCATTTCATTCATATGTGATTTATATTTCCGATATCCATCGATAAATATTGATATAGTTTGCACAAAGTAAAAGTGTTTAAAGTATCTGAATCAAATAAGGTCCAGGCACGAAATAAAGCCCACTTTTAAATTACTTTAAAACTCGCTTTACTTCTGTATACGCTTAAAAGATGTGTCATAGGAAATAGATAAAAAAGAATTAAAGAGTTGGAATCGGTAATAACACGTGTTTTGTTTAATACAACAAAAACTTTTGTGTATGAGGCTAGTATAAGCCATTTTTATAACAATCCACTGCAAAATTTACCAGAAACAATGTTTCGTAATTTATTACAATTTCTTATAATATTATTCAATTTCTTAGCTATGGAAAATAACTAATAAATTAATTTTTGAAATAAGTATAAGTATTTATTTTAAACAATGTACTTATTAAATAAGATATGTAATTATTATTATAGTTATTATATTTGTTATGTGTGGAGTTTACGCCAAAATAACAATTTTCAATGTTGCTATCTTTTAAGAAGCCGAAATTGTATTCAAATTGCTAGAAATTTCCAAAGATTAATTATTATATCAACAAAATTAAAGATAATTGTAATATTTAAGAGTAGAGTAAATCCTAAGGAATTTTCTTTCTATGATTAATAATAATTATCTTAAAACAGATTTAGAAAGAAAATGTTTTCTTTGTCATTTTTAATTTATTTTTTATTTGGGCCTTATTATATTCATATGTAATAAGGCTCAATGTTAGAATTTAACAAAATTTTTTTTCGTTCATTTACACATATATAAACAATCTATATAAACAATATATTTTATTTTTGGAGGTAAATGAAATGAAGATTTTATTTTCACTTAGTTTTTATTTCAATATCCTTATAAATAGAATTAAAAAAAAAATAAAATAAATCAGTGGACCTCATTCGACTAAAGTACTTTATATAAATACGAGAAGCATCACTTGGCTGTCAAAGTTAGATGATGAACTAATATATATCCGTATTCTTATTTAAATTTACTTCAGAAATATGATTGCGCGCCATTTTTGCCAGACTTTCAACACAATCCATCTAAAACATCAATAATCTTCCTAAATTTAATCTTAAAAAACTCATAAACGTTTTATGAAAAATAATAGTTGCTTTCTATCTAGATAATTCTCATTTGTAATGTCATAGTATAACTCAATTGAATGTGCGTTCCTTTTGCAATCTGATAAATGAGATTCAACTGAGAGTTTTTACTAACAATCTGCATAAGATCGAGACTATGTGATCGAGACTATAGCGAGTCTCGTAAACTTACTTTAAAAATGAAGTTATGAACTTGTGTTAGCATGTGATAACTTTTTACCACGGAGTAATAAGGAGACCAAATTCGAGAAAAACATGGGCTTAAAACATGATTTCGAAAAATCCAGAGACATAAACTAGAGAGACTAAGGAAACTCCTAACTTACTTAACAAAAATGGAACGATTTTGCGTTTCGAGTTAAGATTCTCGACACTCGCAGTATTTGTGAATTTGGCAGTTCTGCGCATAATGAATGCGCCGTAGGAAAAAGTGTCACGAACGTAACTTAATCCCATAAAAACGATTTTGTCTGCGATTAATCTTTATCAAGATTGTCAGGAAGAAAGATTTATCGCAGACAAAATTGCTTTTCTGAGGACTAGTTAGACTGAATGTAATCTCCTTAGTCTTTTTCCATGCCCATGAAAAATCGAGACGATGTGATTTTAGTTTAGTGTCATCGCGCCTTGCGGGAAAAATGTTAGAAATGTTGACTGTCACATGGTCACAGGTCACATACAATATGTACATACAGAATATTTCGCATATGATATACAAACTGTTGGAAAATACTCTTATAGTTCACAGTTTTCTCCGACAGACGCACTTGGATCAATTCGTCTGTATAGCGCTTTTCTGAAATCATGTTTCGAGCCATTTTTTTTCGTGACCAGTCACTTGAGTTTGATCTCCTTATTATCTCCGTGCTTTTTACCAAAGTTTACCAAAGTAAATAAGTAATGACGTTAATCCGAGTATGAAATATTCAGCTTACTTCAGATTCAGTTTCACTTGTGTAAATGGAAAGCAACTGTTATTTCGGGCGAGAATCGAACCTGGATATCTAGCATTCTCTCTCAGAACGTCAGTAACGGCGCGCAATGTTTCTGAAATAAATTTATTTAAGTAAGAATAAGTATATGTATTCAACATATTTAATTTTGACCGTCAAATGGCGCTTCTCGTATTTAAGTGATGTACTCATAAAACTGTCTTAATTTCAATTTTATTACTGAAAAAGATTTAATCATATACGACTTTCACTGAAATTAATGAATATATGCCCATGGAAAATTGAGACAATGTGTATTGTCAATGCACATTTTAATTGTTAATAAGTTAAAATCAGACTGAATTAGAATTTATTTACTTTTTCTATTTTAAAATATATTTTATATATTTGTTCTATATATGTATAAGATATACAGAATAAAATTTTATTATTTTTCCATTTAGATTAGGTTATAATGCATTCTTTACGATTTCAATGCTAATATTGATAAAACGTTATTTAAAAGTTATTTAAAAGTTTACACGTATTGTAAAGTATTTAAATATAATTTTCAAAGATCTTTAAGTGTGTTTCAGACTATAAACATTTCGACGCACATTGTCAATAAAAAATAGGAAGGTAAAAAGCGAATGTGAGTCAGCACAGGTTGGTGTGTAAGAAAAATTTAAAAATACTTTTTAAAAATTATGGAATAAGAAATTTCAGAATATTTCAGAATTCACTTGTATGAGAAGTTCTGAAAGAAGATGTAACTTTCTGAATATTTTTGAAACATGTTTCAATTCGTATAAAAATTATGAGAAAAATTTTCACCAGAATAGGTTTGAAAAGATTCAATTATGCAAGTTAAAATGTGTAATGGTCTTTAATATTTCGTCAATTGATAAAATATAAAAGTTGTTTATCGTATTTAACTGAATACTCAAACAATTAACATTATAAAGGAAGATGATAGCGCATTTTTTAGGTGATGCAAGTTAACAAATCTCAATCTTGATTGAAGACTCCAAAGAATAAATCATAGGAAAGTAGGTGTACAACTTTGCTTCCGCCGTTTTTTTCCGAAATTACAGGCTTTATTGTAAAAAACTGGTTATACATTTATGATTCAAAGTATTGTCCATCGCTGGCTACTACTTTCTCCCATC
This sequence comes from Atta colombica, assembly GCF_001594045.1. Classification (NCBI taxonomy): domain Eukaryota; kingdom Metazoa; phylum Arthropoda; class Insecta; order Hymenoptera; family Formicidae; genus Atta; species Atta colombica. The sequence goes on from NW_017259206.1 coordinate 1,861,398, forward strand.
TTTTGGGTAGCGTACGAATCCCGTCGAAAAAACTGATCATCTTTTGAGGCTATCCACGAATCGATCCAATTTTTCTTCATAAGACCGGAAGTGCTGGTCAGCCAGGCCGTGTGCCATTGATCGAAACAAGTGATAGTCAGAGGGAGCAACGTCTGGAGAATACGGCGAGTGGGGTAGGACTTCCCATTTCAACGTTTCCAAGTATGTCTTGACCACTTTCGCAACATGGGGTCGAGCATTGTCATGCTGCAAAATCACTTTATCGTGTCTCTCGTTGTATTGCGGCCGTTTGTCTTTCAATGCTCGGCTCAAACGCATCAATTGCGTTCGATACCGATCGCCTGTGATTGTTTCAGTCGGTTTTAACAGTTCATAATACACTACGCCGAGTTGGTCCCACCAAATACAGAGCATGATCTTGGACGTCAAAATCACCATTCTTCAAGCGTTGAAACCACTCACGACATGTTCTTTCACTAATAGCGGCCTCATCATAAGTATTTGAGAGCATTCGATGAGCCTGAGCCGCAGATTTCTTCATATTGAAGCAAAAAATTAAAACCTCCCGCAAATGATGAGAATTTGGCTCGTAAACTGACATTTTCAATCGAGAATAACTTTATGATGCAGACACAAATCGACTAATGTTTCTATAGGGTTTCTATAGGGTTGACAGATATTTATTGTATGACGTCTATGATCTATTTATTTCGACCACCACTTACCGCTAAAGCCATCTATAGGAAAACGGCGGAAACAAAGTTGTACACCTAATAGAAAGCCAACATAAGCCAGTCCATTACACGTTTTAACTTGCACAATTAAATCTTTTCAAACTTACATTGAAGATAATCATATAAGATAAATAATAAGGGTCTAAACATCTGTAATTTGTTTCATTTCTGAATATATGGTATTCTTACACTAACAATCTGTATTGGCTCACATTGGCTTCCTATGATTCTTATTTGTTCTTTGAAGCCTTCAATCAATATTGAGATATAATAAAAAAAAGTTTATGAAATAAATGTTTTTATATATATATATATA
>NW_017259206.1:1862879-1875643 GCF_001594045.1 Atta colombica
TATATATATATACTAACCCAAGAATGGTTCTCCAAATCAAAGCATTTAAGATAATTACATATACAGGGTAATAGTTCACAGATACTGTATAAATATGATCGAAATTTATGTCAAACCCGTAAAGAAAAAGCATATAAAAAGTTTGATAAGTCAGAAAAACTGTATACAATCCATCCGATTATTATTCGAATTATCCAGTTACGCAATCGTTGATATTTCTTTGGCATACTTCCAATGTGTCATCTACTATGGAAAGTTCATGTAAACACATTTTCATTTCCTTTAAAAAATCATTTTGGTCGATTATATGACATATAAAAAGAAATTATTATAATTGTATATTTAAATAAAAAATTGTTTTTGTAATGTGTATAAGAAATATTGTAGATAAAAAATTATTAAATAATCTGATTAAACAACATAAGTTTTAACATAAGTTTTAAAAAGTTATGTTAAAAGTTAAAAGTAATATAGAAAAGTATAAATATAAATACAAATATTAATTTTATCAAACATATTTCGTCTAGAATAAATAATAATATAAACATAAATTTGTATTTATCTATAATCAAGATTTCTTTAATGCTCTCAACAAAAAATGATTCAAAATGAAGGAACTATTAAAGTTAAGGAATTTTAAAAAATCAAGTAGTTTTAAGAATTAAGGGAGTACATTTTAAAACTCTTACCTTAGAGCGAAACAAGCTAACAAGTATCGTTATAATCGTGCTGATCAATATTATGATATTTATCCAAATGTATATTCTATGCTAACGATGGATATAAGTTGGATAGCAAACAGAATATGTAAACAAGTTCCATATGCCCAAGGTATATAGGTAAGAGAGATATGGCCTAGGATGTCCAAGAGGATATTCGAACAAGCCCAAATTGCAAAACGAATCAATGATTAGTAATGGTGTTAGTGCTGTCTGTAGTATTTTTATCATAATTTCCAGATCGTCAGCTAATGATTTAGTCAGCCAATTGTTGCCGCACGAAACACAACCGTTTGTTTTAATACTTTTTATAAGAATTTTATAAGAATTTTATAAGAATTTTAGAAATAGGTTTTGCAGATCTAGAAATTTTATGACTGTGTAAAGTCAGTGCTATATTGGAAAATAAATGATGTACATATCAACTAACAAGTACTAAATAACAGAATAATCACACAGATAATCTAGATTAGATTGTCTTCTCGCAGAATTATTATTTATACCTATTATAGAGCATAAACAACTATAAACATGACTTCTTTGCAATATTATATCTTTATACTAGGTTGCAAAATCTTTAATGCTTTTTATTACGACACTTTTAACATATCAACTTGAATTATCTGATAATGTTTGATAAAGTGTTTTATATAGTATGTAGAAGTTAATGGTATGTAAAAGTTATTCATGTAATAATAATATAATTTATTAAACAATAAGTCAATTTAGCTATAATAAATAAATCAATAAGTAATAATAATAGAAGTCTTTCAAAGCCAACACAATTTAAATTATAAATGTGTGAATAAATAATTTATTAATTCAGTCAACAAAATATGTGTGCGTTTCAATCTTGTTTTGGATCCTCTTCAATATAATAACAAATCATACAATTAATGCATTCGCAAATAAACGATATAATTTATTAATGTAAATGTAAAATTAAATGCTTAATCTTTTTTGTTATTCTATATTATTATTCTTAGTATATTTAATATAGGGTAATTCCGTTATACGCACACATAATAAAAATTTAATTTATTAAGTATTATTTAAGATAAATGAACTATATTAAAAACTATATTAAAAACTTTATACTGTCTACTACTATGAAAAAAATATTAGAAATTTGAAACACTATTTTTTGTATTAAAAAAGGAACTTTTCAAAACACATGCATTTTTCTCCTAAAAAATTTGTATGCAGGAATATATATAAATATGTATAAACATAATATGTATGTACATACGTATAAATGCATAAATAATCAAAAACATGTATAATTATATATGAAATATGTTTACATATTCTTCTTTCTTTTGTAAAATTACTTTTTAGTGTAATAGAAATAATAATAGTAATGTGAAAACATTAAGAATAATTAAAAAGGTAATTTTCACACTATTTGTTTTAGAAAAAATCAAGTTTAAAAAAATGTAAAATTATTTATGTAATATAATTATATATAAAACTATGCATAATTATGTATGAGCAATTTTTTTACATTTTTCCCAAATTTGTTTTCTTCTAAAACAAACAATGCGGAAATTATTCCTTTAATTATTTTTTATATTTTCACATTACTATTATTATTTCTATTACATTAAAAACTAATTTTATAAAAGAAAGAAATATGTATGAACATGTATGAACATATTTCATATATAATTATAGATGTTTATGAATATTTATGCGTGTATATGGTATGTATGTTTATACATATTCATGCATTAAAAATTTTTTATTGGGCTGTATATCCCATAGGGGATAATACGGTTACTCATGGGAAAGGAGTGAAATGTACGGCTAAAAAATTTACAAATAGTGCTTATAAATAAAATGTAAAATGACTTAACACAATAACTTATAAAAAGTTACCAAGTTTTAGAATGATAAATATGTATATGAAATATAATAGATATAATAATAGTTCTATAAGCTATTATTTATTATTAAATAATATTTCAAGCATATTCTTGGAATATTGAAGGTTACAATAATATTAAATGTAACATCTTAAGAATATTTTACTAAAATTATATAATATTAAACAATATATCTGAAATATTAATGGATGGTTATATGTATGTCTACTTTTGATTATATTATACAATATGATGGTTAAAAATAATTTTAAATAATATTATCGTAACATTATAAAAAATTAAAAAGTGATATTATTTAATATTATAATAATACTATATAAATACTTAAAAAATATATTTTATTGTAATATTATAACAGTATTCCCATATGCGTATGTATGCGTCCTGTCTGTGAGTATCGCGTGAATTTATGTGAAAACATTACGTTAGTCATAATAGAAATTATCACAAATGTCAAATGTTATTTCATGATGATTTTTCTTTCTATTATATTCTAAAAAGCAAAAATATAAAAAATGATAATTTGTAAAACTGCAAAAATTGATATAAAATAGGAATTAATATGAATAAGTCTTGTAAATTATAATTTTGACTTATACAGGTTATCCATATAATTTATACATGTGAGTGAGAGAACTGAAGTATGGTGCTTTCCAACGCTGTCCTCAAATATAGAGATGAAATTAGCAGTCTACTTATAAAAGTGTAAAGATAACCAAATTTTAAGAGGCATTTACATCTCAAAATTTAAAATAAAATTTCAGATTTAAATAAATTATAAATTATTCTCACTAAATATAATTTTTCATAAATATGTTTCAAATTTTGTAATTTTTTTGTCCAACTAAATTCTGCACCTAATTCATCTGTAATCAATATTTTCATGAACTTTGTAATGATTCTTTTCATAGCAATTTTGTGAGTAAAAGTAAAGTTCCAATACTTGTACAAAAAAAAGTTAATTCCGATAATAAGTACGCGATGATGTAATAAATACGATTGTCAAAAAACAAATTAAAACTACTAATAAATTAATACTAATAATTAAATTAATACTAATAATAAAAATATTAATAGTATTAGGTGTACAACTTTGCTTCTGCCGTTTTCCTATAGATGGCTTTAGCGGTAAGTGGTGGTCGAAATAAATAGATCATAGATGTCATACAATAAACATCTGTCAACATAACCCTATAGAAACATTAATCGATTTGTGTCTGCATCATAAAGTTATTCTCGATTGAAAATGTCAGTTTACGAGCCAAATTCTCGTCATTTGCGGGAGGTTTTAATTTTTTGCTTCAATATGAAGAAATCTGCGGCTGAGGCTCATCAAATGCTCTCAAATACTTATGGTGAGGCCGCTATTAGTGAAAGAACGTGTCGTGAGTGGTTTCAACGCTTCAAGAACGGTGATTTTGACGTCCAAGGTCATGCTCTGTATTTGGTGGGACCAGCTCGGCGTAGTGTATTATGAACTGTTAAAACCGACTGAAACAATCACAGGCGATCGGTATCGAACGCAATTGATGCATTTGAGCCGAGCATTGAAAGACAAACGGCCGCAATACAACGAGAGACACGATAAAGTGATTTTGCAGCATGACAATGCTCGATCCCATGTTGCGAAAGTGGTCAAGACATACTTGGAAACGTTGAAATGGGAAGTCCTACCCCACCCACCGTATTCTCCAGACGTTGCTCCCTCTGACTATCACTTGTTTCGATCAATGGCACACGGCCTGGCTGACCAGCACTTCCAGTCTTATGAAGAAGTAAAAAATTGGATCGATTCGTGGATAGCCTCAAAAGATGACCAGTTTTTTCGAGCAGGATTCGTACGCTACCCGAAAGATGGGAGAAAGTAGTAGCCAGCGATGGACAATACTTTGAATCATAAATGTATAACCAGTTTTTTACAATAAAGCCTCGAATTTCGGAAAAAAACGGCGGAAACAAAGTTGTACACCTAATAATAATAAAAATATTATAAACTTTTAAAGTATCTCTCTAAGTATCACAATAATAGTACTATTTGATATTTTCACACTTCCTGTAATTACAACTTGATTTTTAAATGTCTTATCATATTTTAATTGTTATTCAATATTTTTTATATCATTAAGATTTTTCAAGGATTTTTCATGGAATTTTTTCACTTAAGATTTTGTTCTCAATCATAAAACTGATCCTTCAATTGCTCAGAAAAATTGTTCTGTTTCTTGCTCAATAGACTTTTGAAATTTTTTTCCCGATTAGCAATATCTGCTAAACGTTGAACAACAATGCTTTAAATTTTTTGTTTCCTACGGGAAAAAATAAATATTACTTTCTTAATTTATAAATACTGCAATTTATAAATACTGCGACCGTGCTCATGAACATGATGCAACATCATCATGCGTTCGTGATTAATATTCTAAACAGCAAATAATAATAATTTCATATTCAAAATAGATATCAATTATTGATTTCATTTAAAAGGCTCTTAATCTCATTATATAATTGATAATTGAGCGTGAGAGAGTGTACTACTTTTTCGCGAAATCTACAAAATTTTTACTCAAAATACTCTCTACAAAACGCTGATGGCGCGGATAACTGATTCAGTCACGGCAATGGTAGAGGAAACGATTTGGCTGAAAAGGAAAAGAGAATGAACAGGCAATACAGCAATAAAATATGGAGAATTTGTAACAATAAAATAATAATGAGTATATTCTCTCACTCGTTTATATTATTTTGCTGACTGACAAATTAACGATGCGTTATATAAAGCGTTTTAAGACGGTATCAACCTTTCAAACTCTCTTTAATAGTTGCCTGAAAGTAATTCAGCAACAGGATGACAGGTTCAAGCAAAGCGTTAATTTAAAAATTCAGAACAATATCTGCGTGCTACTTCTCTTCTGAGTGGCCTCATGCTTCCGATATGACTTTTATCTTCTTCCTTGTCTCCTTGCTTCAGTTGAAATGGTGATGACAACGCTCCATACAATAGATCATACATGAGAGCCGATTAAATAGACAATCTCGCAAGCAATAATAATACTTCGCGAAACATAATGATAAAAACCGCTCGAAAATCAATAAGTGCTGATACGCCCGTTCTCCGCATCGAGAAGACAGGCTAATGCCGAGCTATTTCGGTCGAGTAACCTTTGTGACAGACGGTGAAAAACGTTACAATTCCCCCTTCCCCGGAGAGAGGAAATCTTTGGCTCCTACAAATAACAAATGATGGTTGATAACTACCATTTTCCAACTAATAATTGCTCAGTGGTTCGTCACGAGCGAGCTGCAAGTATATGAATAGCTTTCTAATATTTACGATACGATAATTATAGTTTTCTAATTGACTGCGTCTGGCCTCTTTGAAAACGAAAGGAAGAATTTAGTCTAAAGAAACAAAACGATAGTGACTTCAAAAAGATGAAGCAGGGAATCACTGGCGACCTATACTAACATCTTGCGATACCGAGTTATATTCTGTAAAGGGCTTACTCGCGATTTTCTACTCTCTAATACGCTAAAATATTCTCAAACATTTACAAGTCATATAACTTTTAAAATGCAACTCGAAAGAGAAAAAAAATTTTTTGGACTCTATAATAGCCTTGTATTCTCAAAGGCGCATGAAGTTCACAAAACTCAACCCAAAAACTAGGCAATTTTTTTCCGATAGACTTGCTTGATAGTCTCCTCCCAAAATTTTTAACGGGGAAAACGGTATACGCCGGTAGATCAAAGTTTGCGCAAAAGAAAGTACGAAAAAAAAAAGATTTTTTTTTCGTCTCTATGAAGTAACCCTAGTCCCGTGCTACGCAGCCAGTCCCATTTCACAGAAAATACTACCAGAAAAGCAGGAAAACCCATCACCTCTCGAGGACGATATACTTCCCTGGACTATGATTTCGATAACTACGAGTATTTGATCGAAACCAGACAAGGTCACGGAATATGATTTAAGGTCTTTGATGTGTACTTTTTCAGTGGTTGTATTATCAAGATTCACAATCTCATCTACTACGGAAGAAAGAACTCTACTAACTCTGGGAGGGCCCTAGAATTTCGGCGATAATTTGGCGGCAATATTATGAGACACAGATGATAAAGTGTGTCTCAAAATTGGATCCGCAACTTTAAATCGCGTCTATGCAAATTATAATATTTAGCTTGTTGTTGACGGGCCTGATTTAAGTCCTCTCTAATTACCCATTGATACAGCGATTGCAATTTCCGCATGCGCTCCTCCCACTTTACAGCGTCTCGCGGCTCCACTTCGGTCACTCCCTGATACATAGCGAGTGCACTGGTTCTAATTCGCGACCTAAATTCAGAAAAGCAAGTGAAGTGCCGACTGAGAAATGATGTGCGATATTATACGCGAAACGAAAATCTTTTAGATGGATATCCCATTCACGATAGTCACGATCGAGGAATGCTATAATCATTATTTTAAGCATACGATTCATCCTTTCGACGGGGTTAGCTTGCTGGTTTCCCCGGACAGGATATCTAACCTATCCGGGAAGGGAAGACGCCTGGCAAACCGTACTGCCAGGTATATTGGATTCACCCACCTCTATGATCCCACGCCCTAGGGCATGGGATACTCCGATCCGGCTGCTTACCGAGCTAAAAACTCCTTCTGTTCCTGCCAGGACACAAGAGGGATGCCTCGGAATCATCGATTAGGCATTACTTCAAGACATCTCCCAAGTGCACGGAGCCAGGCTCCTACACCTGACAGTAATCTATACCCAAATTTCAATTTATTATTTACACATATTTACAGAAACCGCTACAATCTCCTATCTATACACACATCTACACATACACATGCATACTCAGAGGTTTTTCTAATCTGTATATAAAACTGTGTATAACACTGTGTACTCCTCGCGCCAGTTAGGCCGGTAGTTTCGAAGGGATGAGGGGAGGGCCGCCGCCTCGGCCAAGGCCGTTCTATATCAACGCTCCATTTCTCTTTCCTCTTTGTTTCTCATGACAATCTCGTAAAAATTGGCGAAGGTCGCCCAATTTGTAGCTGAAGTCATGATGACTCTGGCCACCGCCTCATACGTTTGGCGCACTCCAATTATCTTGAGAAATCTGTCTTCTTTCTGCTCTGCTCAGGCTGACAGTAAGCATTGTGTGCAGATCAGTATCAATCGCCGCATGAGAATACCCACAAATAGGCAACTTTCTCTATCTCATATAGGTGGGCCTGGAAGGAGCCATGGCCAGTCAGCACCTGCGTGACTTTATAAGTCCGCCATACGATCTGGCCATTCACTCCTCTAGCCTTTCCTCCCATTCTCACAACAGCCCCCTGCGTATTTGATGGAAACTCCCGGAAGTTCTCCTTCTACTTCGCCACGGCTCATTTGTGTTCTTTCTCGTAAAGGAGAGCTCTCACTCTCCTCCACAGCTCCAAGGCCCCATCTCTCCTCCAGAGATATAGTCTCCTATATTTGTTTGCAGCAACTACTAAACGGTAGTATCCTTACTAGGATCGTGGCCGTTTCGTGCGACACCGTTCGGTATGCGCGGGCCACTCTTACTGCGAGATGTCGCTGTAACCTCGCCACGTCTCTCACGATGATCCTATCTTGCATAACAGTCTATGCTTAAATATGGGGGGGCCTCATATATTACAATGAAGAGGATCACTGCTTATACGCGGTGCCTCCCCTCATCCAGCCCGCCGATATTGGCAGTAAATCTGGCCAAAGCCGCGACCATCCTTCATATCTTTGGTAGGAGAAGGCAGAAGTGGTCCCAGAAAGTCCACTTAGACTCCAGGGTTAATCCTGGGTATTTCATGACGAACTTCACCGGGATCATCGCTCGCAGGACGTTCTCCATAAAGGCTATCACCTCCGTTTTGATCGCTGAGACTCTCAATTGCTTTGACAAGGCATGCCAAGGCCCCCAGTTCTGTCCGAATGCGCACTTTGCCCAGAAATCTCCCATTTACTACCATCAAAATGTCATCCGCATAGTAGATCACAGAGCATTCCATGTGCATCGTTATCTATAGGACCGCATCATAGCCGATGTTCCACAGAGTCGGTCCCAGAACCGGGCCCTGTGGGATTCTTCGCGTGATTTCCTCGCGCATGTATCGGCCATCCCGATCAACGTATGCAAGAGATCTTCCAGATAAGTAATTTCTCAATATGAATCATAAATATCTCGGAACCTCCTTCCTCTCAAACACTTTCCAGATGACGTGCCAAGGAAAGATGTTAAACACATTGGCTATATCAAATGATACGGCACCGCCTTCCTCCCGTTCCTCAGCCCGTCCTCCATCCACTCACGGATCGCGTCTATCATCGATTTGTGAGCCCTAAAACCCATACTGTCGCTTCGTGATACCCCCGATCTCATCTAGGAACGCCTATAATCTTCCACAGATCACGTGCTTCAGGAGTGAGTTAGCTTGCTCGCTAAAAAAGCAAATTGGCTTGTAGGAGGATGGCACGTCCGGTTTATTTAGTTTTTTTAAAAGCACAAGTTTAGCGGACTTCCACAGATCCTCTCCTTCAGGCATCTGGAGAAGCAATCCGTCCACCACGGCGCCATCTTCTATCCTATGTCTTTGATAATCCAACTGACTATCCCATCGGGCCTTGGGGCCTTTCCTTCCCTAATCCTCAAGATCGCATTCATGATCTCCATTATCATGACGGCCATCTCCTCCCTCCACACGCTGGGTCCTCTTTCCTAAGAGTCCCTATGGCAAAATAGTGAGCCCACTATCCCCCATACCGTCTGCGGTGGGAAGGTCTCGACGATCGTCGGCGTCCCCCCCTCTCGGCTTATCCATCATCACCCTATGAGGCATCCCGCATGGATCCGCCTCCAGGGCATCCAGTAGGCTTCTCTAGAGGGACATCTTAGATCTCCAGATAGCATTCCTCATCTTATCTTTGGCTCCTTTTTTCGACTCACAGCTCACGGATCACTTTCAGCGTTGTTCTACAATTTCTCACTCTCGTTAACCTCCTTCTAATCTTGATGTAGGTCGTTCTTAATTTTGCGATCTTTTCACTCCATCAATAGACTTTCGGCCTACCGGAACCCGCGTGCGGCATTGTGATGTCTAAAATTTCAAACTGGCCATTATCGATTGCATCCATTATCTCATCTTGGTTGGGGTGGCTCTCCGATCTGCCTCGGTGATTCCATCGGTTCTTTCTGCTCTGGGCTAGTGTCCATTGTGCGCCCATTGAAAGTGGACAATTTGCAGCGGGACCTTATGTCCCGCAACCAGCTTTCTGGACGCAGATCGGACAATGAGACTTTGCTTCTGTAATTCCTCGCATGCCTATTCTTACCGTAGTTAAAACAGGTTCCTGACCTGTTGATCCCACTCTGAAAGTTCGCCCGAATATGGCCGACAGCGAGGCACCCATAACACTCCAATCGTCTCTTAGCCAGGGGAACCACGCGGGCATACGACCATCCCAATCTTAATCGGCCTTTCGTCTGTAACTTGTTTGCCGCGATGATCGGTACTGCACTTATACTGTATGCATTCCCCATCTTCCCTCTCGTAATCTCCGATCTTTACTTCTCCTTCTGAGATTCTCCTTCGCTTTCGCTACTGTTGACACGATCTCCTCAGCTACCGATTGATTGATGTCCAGCAGCCGCATTTCGGCCTTCCTGACTGGTCTGACAATCCTCACTTTATCTTGACTGTCAAACATGGTCCTTAACTTGTAGACTAACAGGTCTGCTTTCGGTTCTGGATCCTCCCCAATTATCTCTATAAGGAGACCATCAGCTTGGGCCTATCTCCGTTTGATGTCCTCGATATTCAATTATTCCAATGAAATTTGGCCTCTGGCTTTCCCTACTGCCTCTGCATAGGACGATTCTCTCTCTTCACAGCGGATGAATACCGCCATTGTCCTCGGTTCGAGGATCTCTCCACGAGAGTAGAATTTAATCTCGGCTGCTCCCTTCGCTCGTTGCTTTGGCGGCTCGGACGCTTTGGACTCCCTCTGCATCCTCGCATTGGAACCGATCTTCTCCCTACTCTTCTGCGCTCGCATTCCCTGCTCCGAAGGAGCATATAATTATATACAATTGTATATAAAATATATCCATTTATATACAAAAAAATTACAATTTTATATAATTATATTACAAACATATATAAAAATATATATAAAAACAATATATTAGGTGTACAACTTTGCTTCCGCCGTTTTCCTATAGATGGCTTTAGCGGTAAGTGTTGGTCGAAATAAATAGATCATAGACGTCATACAATAAACTTGGGCATCTGTCAACATAACCCTATAGAAACATCAGTCGATTTGTGTCTGCATCATAAAGTTATTCTCGATTGAAAATGTCAGTTTACGAGCCAAATTCTCGTGATTTGCGGGAGATTTTAATTTTTTGCTTCAATATGAAGAAATCTGCGGCTGAGGCTCATCGAATGCTCTCAAATACTTATGGTGAGGCCGCTATTAGTGAAAGAACGTGTCGTGAGTGGTTTCAACGCTTCAAGAACGGTAATTTTGACGTCCAAGGTCATGCTCTGTATTTGGTGGGACCAGCTCGGCGTAGTGTATTATGAACTGTTAAAACCGATTGAAACAATCACAGGCGATCGGTATCGAACGCAATTGATGCGTTTGAGCCGAGCATTGACAACCGGCAAGACAAACTGTCACAATACAACGAGAGACGATAAAGTGATTTTGCAGCATGACAATGCTCGACCCCATGTTGCGAAAGTAGTCAAGACATACTTGGAAACGTTGAAATGGGAAGTCCTACCCCACCCGCCGTATTCTCCAGACGTTGCTCCCTCTGACTATCACTTGTTTCGATCAATGGCACACGGCTGACCAGCACTTCCGGTCTTATGAAGAAGTAAAAAATTGGATCGATTCGTGGATAGCCTCAAAAGATTTCGACGCGGGATTCGTACGCTACCCGAAAGATGGGAGAAAGTAGTGGCCAGCAATGGACAATACTTTGAATCATAAATGTATAACCAGTTTTTTACAATAAAGCCTCGAATTTCGAAAAAAACGGCGGAAGCAAAGTTATACACCTAATAAAAATATACATAAAAACATTTTTTTCTCGGGGGAACGATTTTTTAATCACATTATACATGTATTATTGCTACAATTATATTATTATATGTAGCATATTAATGCATTAATAATAGAAAATTCAGTATTCGATTTTTTTAAGAAAATAAAAATTATTTTGCAAGAAAAATATTCTTTAATACGACCTTCGCATATTTAAGCTACAGAGCTCTTGAGCCAGAGCATCATCTGAGCGCTCGTCAGCCCAGCTGCTGAATCTCAAGCGATAAGGGAGGGTCGCTCGCCGGAATTGTGCATCTGTTGAGTTCTGCTTTACTACACTGGATACTAGTCGTATTATTTACCTCATTAATTCTATTAACAAGGAAGAAGAAGAAGTCTTTTTCTGATATTAAGAATACAATAAAATTGACTTAAACCATTTTTTTATGATGTGCACCCATAATTAAAATCATAAATAGTCCAATTAATCATTTCTATTTACATTTCAACTTTGCAGTAAGTCCGGATTTTCTAACGTTGTTAGAAACTCCAGTAAACGAGAATGAATTAAAATGGAATTAAAATTGAAATTTTTTTCTATCTAAATGCATATTTTACATAGCGAATATTTTTGTTTGGATTTAATTGGATTCAATTGAATTCAATTAGATTCAATTTGATGCAAATGAATTGGAAAAACTGCATTTCCTATTCAAAATTTGGAATTGAACAGTATTCACAATGCATAGAAAAAGTTAATATTACTTTTAGATTGAAAAACATAGAGATATACTTCATGCAATTCCTATAAAAGCATAGAGATATACTTCATGCAATTCCTATAAATGAATAAAAATATTCATGATTGAAAAGCATTCATTTTAATGTATCAATATTTCTGAAAATCTGAATCCATTTCAATTCATTTCAATCCATTCTCGTTTGCTGGGACAGTAGACATATAAGGGGTTAAGGTAACCCCAACATTTTACACCGTACAATTACATAGCTAATGGCGCATTAAAAAGTCGCCAAGCAAGGAAATTGTAGAGGTGATATATAAGTCCCCCCCCTCCCCCCCCCTC
>NW_017259206.1:1875743-1883164 GCF_001594045.1 Atta colombica
ATCGGATGGAATTACGCTAATCTCTTGTGTGTACTGAGAGTTAAAAATAATTCTGGCAAATTAACACCAAAAATCCCAAATTCAAAATTTGGGATGCCAACTTCACAAAACGCAAAATGAAAAATCGCGATATTTTTTAAACCAACTTAAAACGCTTTAAATGATAATAACTTTTGATAGAACTCTTGGACTGCTACCCAGAACTGTCAACAGAATAGCCGTAACGTTCAAAAATTTTTTCCCTAGATGTGAGAGAATTAGATATTCAAAAAATCACGATATTTTTCTAACTCGGGTGTTAGAAATTTTCGATTTAATAAACGAAAAATCTCTTAAAATGTTGGTCCTATTGCTTTGAAAATTAATAATTCGTTAGAATTCGTGAGGTGCTACCCAGAACACTGTCGATAGAATTGCCAGAACTTTTAAAAAATTTTTATCCCTCGGATGTTAGAAATTTTTCGATTTGATAAACGAAAAATCGCGATATCTCTTAAACTGTTAGTCTTAGCGCTTCGAGCATTAATAACTTCTGTTAGAATTCGTGAAACGCTATCCAGAACTGTCGACAGAATTGCAAGAACTTTTAAAAAATTTTCACCTCTCGAGTGTTAGAAATTTTTCAATTTGACAAACGAAAAATCGCGATATCTCTTAACCATTGGTCCTAGCGCTTCAAGCATTAATAACTTTTGTTAGAACTTGTGGGATACCCAGAACTGTTAGAAGTTTCAAAAAATTTTCATCCGTCGAGTGTTAAAAATTTCTAACACTCGAGGGGAAAAATTTTTCAAAATTACTCGTGCGAATAAAGGTAATGTGACGGTGGCATTAGACAGATGTATATTTCCAAGGTAAATGATATGCTTCAGAATGTGAATATTTATGATGTCATTGAAAAATTCGACGGAGGAGGATTGTAACGAGCTTACGCGCTTTATGTAGGTTGGTTGAAAAAATTAATTCTAATTTCACATATAGAAGTTTGTTATGCAATAATGGAATAGTTTCGAGGGCCTACGCTCTTCCGAAGATACACAAGCAGGATTGTCCCTTTCGTATAATAAAATAAATATAATTTCTTCGATAAATAGCCCTTTGTATTCGTTGGCAGGGTTTCTTTATACTATTATCATTAAAATAATTTCTAAGGCGGATAGTCATACCAAAAATAGTTTTAAATTTGTTAAAGAACTTGATAATAGGCGGTTGATTGATGAATTTCAATTAATGGAGTTGTTAGTCTCTTCACTAACGTTCCCATTGACTATGCGATGGACTGTATCAAAGACTATTGGCGATTTATTAGATGTACAACTTCGCTTCCGCCGTTTTTTTCCGAAATTCGAGGAGAAATTTATTATAAAAAATTGGTTATACATTTATGATTCAAAGTATTGTCCATTGCTGGCCACTACTTTCTCCCATCTTTCGGCGTACGAATCCCGCGTCGAAATCTTTTGAGGCTATCTACGAATCGATCCAATTTTTTACTTCTTCATAAGACCGGAGGTGCTGGTCAGCCAGGCCGTGTGCCATTGATCGAAACAAGTGATAGTCAGAGGGAGCAACGTCTGGAGAATACGGCGGGTGGGGTAGGACTTCCCATTTCAACGTTTCCAAGTATGTCTTGACCACTTTCGCAACATGAGGTCGAGCATTGTCATGCTGCAAAATCACTTTATCGTGTCTCTCGTTGTATTGCGGCCGTTTGTCTTTCAATGCTCAGCTCAAATGCATCAATTGCGTTCGATACCGATCGCCTGTGATTGTTCGGTCGGTTTTAACAGTTCATAATACACTACGCCAAGCTGGTCCCACCAAATACAGAGCATGAGCCGTGAATATTCGGTTTGTCCGTCGACGTGGAAGCATGGCCGGGAACTCCCCATGATTTTCTGCGCTTGGGATTATCGTAATGAATCCATTTTTCGTTCCCAGTCACAATGCGATGCAGAAATCCCTTCCGTCTTTGCCTTTCAAGCAGCTGTTCACAAGCAAACAAACGCCGTTCAACATCTCTCGGCTTCAATTCGTACGGCATCCAATTGCTTCTGAATCATTCCCATGGCTTTGAGGCGTTTTGAAATGGCTTGTTGAGTCACTCCCAATGATCGTGCCAATTCATGATTTTGACACGAGTCAACTTGCTCAAGTAATGCCTCCAATTCTGCATCTTCGAAAACCTTCTCTCTTCCACCGCTATGCCGGTCTTCGACGTCAAAATCACCGTTCTTGAAGCGTTGAAACCACTCACGACACGTTCTTTCACTAATAGCGGCCTCACCATAAGTATTTGAGAGCATTCGATGAGCCTCAGCCGCAGATTTCTTCATATTGAAGCAAAAAATTAAAACTTCCCACAAATGACGAGAATTTGGCTCGTAAACTGACATTTTCAATCGGGAATAACTTTATGATGCAGACACAAATCGACTAATGTTTCTATGGGGTTATGTTGACAGATGCTCAAGTTTATTATATGACGTCTATGATCTATTTATTTCGACCACCACTTACCGCTAAAGCCATCTATAGGAAAACGGCGGAAGCAAAGTGTTATTTCTAGAGATTGTTGTTTATCTAACGAGGATTTCATCAAAGCGATTCAATTTGTTTTAGATTCTACTTTCTTTGTTTTTGATAGTGTTATATAAGAGCAGAATTATAAACGCTCCTATGAACTCTCATCATCGCGGATCTAATTATGCGAAAATTAGAGAGTAGAACTTTGTCCTTGATTCGGTTTCCGTTGTCCTTTTACTATAGATATGTTGACAATATAATCCTGATTTTTCGATTAGTTCCATTAGTTCTTGATATTTTTAATTCAATATTAATTCTCCAAGGTTTCAGTTCACTATAGAAGAGGGGAGTAATAGATTAAATTTTTTGAATGTACAGTGATTAGGGATAATGAGTTGATAGAATTCGATTGGCACAAGTTTTTCGGATAGATATTTGAACTTTTAGTCACAGCACCCATTTCTCAAAAAATAGATACAATCGCGGCATTAGTTAATAGGATGGTTTGCTTTCGAATCCTAACTTTCACTTTGATAATTTTTGTTTCATAATTAAAGTATTGTTAAAGAATGATTATCCATTGAACTTGATATTTACAAATATTAGTAACCGTTTGAAGAACATTATTATGATTAATAATAGGAAGAGTGTTGTTAATGATAATACATTGATGTAATGCAGCCTTCGTGATTCACTGTTCCTTTTATTCGTGGCATTACTGAAAAAGTAGATTGAATAGCGATCATATGAGGGTATATTTATAATATACAATAAATTGCGAGAATTCATTAGGGCACAAAAATCTTATCGCGTGACAAGAAGTTGAATGTTTATAATATTTCGTATAAAAGTTGCGACGCAAGTTATGTGGGACAGACGTGTAGACAACAGACGTGTAGGCAACGTGTAGAGAAAAGGAGTCAAGAATCACGGAGAATAAGAACCATATCCGATAGAACACGTTTACTCGTAATAAAGAGCATCGATTACAAGAAGATGATTTTGATTGGAACAATGTTACATTAGACGAGAAATCTCAATATAGAAAAAGATTGATTTCGGAGATGATATTTATCAGGAGACATATATTACATTTTTTCATTTGTAATCTCGAATAATATTAGCAAAAAAATGAACTATTCTGATACTGACTAGCCAACATATCAAGAACTGGTTTTTTTTTATTCATTCATTCATTATTCATTATTCATTATTCATTCAATTATTCATAGTAATATTTGCGATATGATGTTTTGTGATCACGGTGAGCGTCGTTATTTTCGGGATAATTAATTATAATCTTAAAGTTTTTTGATAAATTAATTTTCCATAGTCTCTATTTTGATATTTCCAATATTTCCTTATTTTCGTTCATTTTTCTTTTTCTTTCTCTTTTTGGAGAAAATTTGGAAAAAAATCTTTAATTCTGGCACCATTCTCGATATAGGGATACTCATCATGATAGAATTTTTATTTACAGTTTGTATTGTCATGTTAGTTTGTATTGTCTCTGAGGAAGGCTCAAAAGTGAGCCGAAATATGTGCGTTTAGTAAAAAAAAGAAGTTTTACGCTTTATATTATTTGCGTGACATCTTCTGCGTCCTAATGCCCTTATTCTTTTCAATTTCTTTTGATTTATAAGGAGTTTTTGTCAGTTTCATTTGTTATACGAAAGTTATTATTATTTAAAGCGTTAGGACTAATGATTTAGAAGATATCACAATTTTTCGTTCTGCATTTTGTAAAGTTAGCACCCCAAATTTCTAAAATTTTCGATTTTTTTTTGTTAATTCGTCGGAACTATTTTTAATTTTGGACAGGAACTCCAGAACTCTCCGGGGTGCATTCGAAACTGTAACGAAAATTTCATTTTTTGCCAATTTCACAAAGGTAATGATTTTCCACGCGAAGGGAGTTCCACTCTATCTTTTCCCTTCAAGGAACGATTTCCCATGTGAAGTGAATTTCACTTCACCCCCCTCCCCTGCCAAGGGGCGCACGACTTTCTATGCGAAGCAAGTTCCACCCCATCTCGCCAAGTACTTTCTTGCTTCGCGTAGAAAGTTGTATTTCTTGAATTCGTTCATCTCATATCTCTCTCCCTGTCTAAAGTTATCTAACTTTTCATGTAAAGAAAAATAAATACTAATTTTAACTATTAATACAATAACTTTTTAATAAATAACGAGCAACGGTTAAAACTTGTTGAAGGCCTGAGTCAAGATTAGGTAAGTTTTTTTTAAACTAAATTAATTTAAGTTTAAAAAAAAGTTAATTTTAAAAAGAATTATTTTTGAGATAAGAATGTCCTTTTTTTTTTAATTTTTTTTTATATAAATTTTTATATAAATTTTTTTTAAATAAAATTACTTTGACACTTACAATATAGATTATTAAGTAAATTTAATTTTTTTATTCACATATAAGTTACTTATATATGTATAATAAGAGTCATAAGGCATTTTTATCAAAATCTTTTATCAAAATCAAGAAAAAAGGGTATATATTTTTTGCATTATCTCTCTTTCTTTAACCTTTATCTAACTTTTTTTAATTTCTGAAACGACTGTTCATGCATGTGTCTACTACATTGACTAGATATTTATTACAAAAAATGTACGTAAAAATTTAGAAAATGGATGGATGTGCAGCACTGTTTTACAACAGTTCTTCATTTTATATTTATGTTGCTGAAATATAATGTTTATGACACTTAAAATTAGTATGATTCAAATATAAATGGGAATTAATAAATGACAAAACCTAGCGAACCAATAAAAACTGGCTTTCATATGGTGTGATCCTTATTATAGTCTCTAATTATAAAATTGACTTTTTATAAATTAATTTTCTAATGTTTAAGATTTTATAGAAAAAAATATTAGCATTAAGAAAAAAATTTTTAATTTAAAAAAGTTAATAAATTAAAGTTTAGAAATAATTAAATTATTATAAGTTAAAAATTAATCCATTTAAAATTACCTAAATTATAAAATATGTCAAGATCAAGGTCATTGAAGTTGAATCCTCCCCGTTTTCCCCCTAATAAATACTTTTATCGTTTTATATATATAGTTTGTATGTTTATTATATATGTTTATTAATGCAAAGCAAAGACGTCCAGCTTGGGCATAGCCTTTCCATAGTGAAAATAAAAATCGGAGTAAGTTGAATGTAATGGGAGAATAATAGAAACGTAAACGAAGCTTCTAGGAGATAAAAATTGAAAAAAACATAATAGAAATGTAACATTTTTTTTATGTTTCGTTGTTTCAATATTCGCCTTCTAAAAGCTTTGTTTACTCTTCCATTATATTCGACTTACTATCCAATTTTTATTTTCTTTTATATTTCTTAGGATTTCTTTTATATTTATGAATTCATAGTTTTCTAAATAAAATTGCTTTTATATAAAAAAACAATCATTGTTATTTTATATAAAAGACTATATATGTCACATATAATATTATATTAGGTGTAGTAAAAAGAAATCCATTATTTTTGCATGTCATCTAATGGAAAAACAATGGATTTTTTTTTACTACACCTAATATATTATTCTGAAATTATAAATTATATCGTTATTTAATCTCCATTCCACTAGTTTTACTTGATTGTCGTACAAATTGCTTTATTTATTTCTATTTGTATAGGTTTCTTTTTAGCAAATCGATATTTTTAATTCACATAAGTACTAGTACAGTTATTGTTATACAAACTTTCAGGCCACGTCAAAATAATTCATTGTTTTGCAGTGTTATGATACAACATTTAATATTTCGATACAATCCCAAGTTAAATTTTGCAAAAAAAATGTCAAGAAGAATATTCAAGCACGATCATAGGCGACTGCTTTAAATCGCATTATGCTTCTTCGGATATAGTGTTTAAATATTTTCAAAGTCGGTCAAGACCTTGTCTTATCCATATTCTATATTTTATTATTATGATTGTCTTACGCTTATATATCACTTTTGAAATGACTACTTTTTTAAAAATTTATCGACTTAGCTAATTATGGCTAGTAACACTTTTGCTGTGATATATACCATACATATTATTTTCTAGAATTTCAGTATTTACTCTGATAAAAAAATTCTCATAGAATTCCAATTCATGGCTGTTCGATTTTTTCTCTGTATTTTTACATGACACCGCTATCGCGTTGATATGTATCAAATATTATGTTCGTAAGCATGCTTTAAAAATATATCGATCTTATAGTTATATTGTTGAGTGGAAAAAATTATATGTTAAGTAAGAAAACTAAATAATATTAAAATTGATTATCTAAACTTTGTTTATTTATTACACATAGCCGGTTTTAGTAAAAGAAATTGTATTTATAAACTTCGTAACAATAATAATTAACTAATTTAGAGCATATTATTTTCCGCTTATTTTATTACATTACAATTAAATCGCAATTGGTAATACCAAAAATTAATATAAACACAAAAAGGAAATAAAAAAAATTTATTTATGAACTTTATTTTCTCAAAAGTGGTTATAAATAATATACACGATGTTTTTGATGCAAACCATTTTACAACAATTTAATATTACGTCAGCAATCCATAAAAACAAAAACAAAATGTACTGCCATATACTGTATATAATATATACGATCGAATTTTTAGCTTTTTGATAATCAATTCCATATGACACACCAGGCTCGATATCTTGAAATAACAGATTATATATTACAATTTCGCTTCTTTTCCATAATTTAAATTTATACATATAAGTTCTTGTGCTATTTTTGTTTTTTATTCAATATATCGATAGCTGAATTTTAACAGTGAGTAAAAAGATAGAAGACAAAAATCACTTAAATTAAATTCTATCTGCAATCAATTATATATCTTTTGATAATATAAAAATAAATATTATA
>NW_017259206.1:1883264-1889797 GCF_001594045.1 Atta colombica
ACTTAGTTTTATGTATATATTAATAAATTATATTAGTCCAAGAATAATTTTACGTATTTTAGTTTACGATATACGTGTATTATATTGTGCGCAATAATTTCTATATACTTATAAAACATCTTATCGAAATAATCAGCTTTAACTAATCTAGATTATCTATATATTTTTTTCTGTCGCTCAATACTTGCAAGTTGACATGTACATATTTTATCCTTTAATATAAGTTTCTTACAGTGTAATTCTCACAAAGTTCTAGAGGATATGCAAAAATAAACTACTTCTGAAATTCCTATAAAAAGTATTAAAACGCGTTTGTGTTTCGTGCGCCAAGAATTAATTCAACTTATTAACTGACGATTCAGAATCAATGTCGAAGATACAGACGATTCAGACAGCGCTGGCACCATTATTGATTATCGGTTCGTTCTACAATTTGAGCTTGTTCGAATATCCTCTTGGACAACCTAGGCCGTATCTTTCTTATCTGCATTTCTTAACCGCATGGAGCCTTTCTGTGTATTTTCTTTATTATCTACGCTACAATGGTCATATTGTAATATCATTATACATAACCTGGCGAAATATCCTAATAATGATCATCACTATTACATCAATACTTGTTAGCTTATTTCGTATTAAGGTAACGATTTCAAAATACTAGTCTTAATATTATTTGATTTTTTAAATTTCTTAATTTTTGCTTAATCACTTCCTTTATTAAAAGGATCAAAGAAGCCGTGATCTCACAATTATAGGCAAATACAGATTTATAAAAAGTTTTTGGAGAAATCGATTTTAATATTTATATTATTATTTATTGTAGAAGATGTTTGAATTAATATTTGTGTTTACATTTTTAAATTAGCTTTTAACATACCTTTTTTAAATATTATGTTTAAAATATTAATTAAATTTCTTATAATCTTTTTATCTATCATATTTTCTACACGTTATAACAACTCTTATTCAAATACAAAATTAATAATTTCTTCTTAAATTACATAATCGATCAATACAATTTTTTAAAGGAATTAAAAATATGCTTACGTAAACTCTCCATAGTGGATGATACATTGGAAGCACTTGGAATGCCAAAGGAATATCAATGTCTGCGTAATTGGATAATTCGAATAATAATCGGATGGATTGCACTCGTTTTTGTCGACAATACAATCTGCAGTTTTTTTTTAAATTATTATTATTATTATGAACATTTCAATATCGTTTGTATCTATATTCCATTTGTGATAAATTATATGCATCATGTCAATATCTTAAGTGCTCTGACTTCGGGAGTTATAATTGGGTTAGTATATTTATACATTTACTTCATAAGCTACTTTTATTGACAAGTTCATTAAAATGTCTAATGTTAACCTGAAACTTAAAGAGCTTTTAAAATTGTAAAAATACTTTAAGATACTCTATACAGTTTTAAAAATAAAAATTTGTCAATATTAGTATTGACAAAGAATACATTATAAAATAACTTAAATAGAAAAATAATAAAATTTTATTCTGTTATATATACTACATATATTACTACATTTACACGGCTCGATTTACATCGAAATTATAATATCGATGTTATGAAAATGGTCAATCGTAGATATTTCTCTGAAAAACGGAAGGATTGTGATAACCAGTTTCTAAACATCGATATTACAACTTCATAAATTGAGTCGTGTAAATGAAGTCTGTAAAATATATATAAACATAAAAAATGAAAGATAAAAGTCTAACTTAATTTGACTTCGATATTAACGCAATTCAAATATAATGCATATGTATTAATTTTAATGACAGACATAATTAAATTTTTTCCTTAAATTCAGATACACAAGCTCCAGATTTCATCGAGTCAATGATCGTTTACTAATTCTCTATTCCGAAATGTTGAAAAACAATGCAGATTGCAAAAAACAAAATAGATTTATCTTAGTCCAACAACGGATAACAGAAGCTAAGGATCGCAAGCAATATATGTGGATTATAATGTAATTTTTTATTAACATACTTTACACATATATGCGCACACGCCACGTGTGTGTATATATAAATATGTCATAGTCAAAGTGTAACTCAGTGTCAGTAAATGTAAAGTAGGTAGTCCAGTAGTATACTATGAACCATTGCAATATTTCGTAAATGCGACGTTATCAGATTGTGCTATTATAAACAGCGACTCGCATTTGAACCTCTCCTCGACTTCCCAGTCGAGTGGCAGCTCGCGCCAAGGATGATGTAATATCATATTTTAAGAATTTTGGATTGCAAAGTAAGTTTTTTTTTCATAAGTTTTATGCATTTTTTATGTTTTTGTTGTTATACATTATATCATTTTTTTCATTATGCAATAGTTTGATGTTCACATTTGGATTTATTATTTTGTAAGCAATTACTTTTTTCTGTCATTATTTTATTACATTATTTTGGATTATCATGAAAAAGGTTAGGTGATCTACAATGAATCATTTTGATGTAGTAAATAATCATAGTTCATTGTAGACCACATAACATTGTAGACCACTTTTTTACGATAAACTTCAAAGTAATAATTCAATGTAATAATTATTTAGCATACGGCCCCTCCACTCACCTAAAATCTTAATAAAAATATACTCATTCATCTTCACTCAAAATGAAAAAATTTGTCAGAATAATACGGCGGTCAGCCACGAATCTTTACCATCTTATAATTATCTATTTTCTAAATAAACATTTTAAAATATAGCAAAACTAAAATAATTTCAACAATTTGCAATAATATATATATCTCATTATTAAAAATAGCATGATTCGTTGTGTATAACTTCTTGTATATAATGAATCATTTCTCGTTTTTTGAAATAATCGAAGTTATGGCTAAAAAATTACTTAAAAAATAACTTAAGAGTTATTGTTTACAGTATGTAGCCAACTAAATTCATAAACTGTATGTCAAAACTCAGATCTTTAATTTAATAATTGAGAGAGAGACATAAGCTGAAATGTATATGGTTCATTGTTGGATTACTATCCTACACTCTAAACTATTCTGTTATAGTATCTGCTGTACTTACTGTACCTATACAATTACTATGTGTATAACATATACATAAACTGGTAAAGGTATATATTTACTGAAATTAACACTTTGATTGTGACATATACACAAAGTATTTCATTTTTAATTTCGCATCGAAATACGTAATAAGATCCAGAAGTTTCTGCCCTGGAGACACGTAATATCTAGACAAACACACAGCAACACATCGTGTCTCTTTACATGAAATCGCGAATTCTAGGTATCGAGATTATTGATTTCAATAACGACTAAACCGATCAAGTCCTATGTATGCTCGATAACTTTCACCCGAATTATACAATAAAAGTGCTTTTATTTTTTTCTACGTGCCTTACGAGCGGAGATATTGCGACGCAAAGACCCGATGTGAGATATTTAAAATGCGTCATCGTTATTGTCTTGTTCGTTATGTTCATTATGTTCGTCGATCAACCAGATGTATTATGTACTTGGATGCGAGAGTATGCTCGTCGTTCAGCCAGAATGTACTGTTGAACGTTTTGGCACGAAAATGCGTTAGAATATTAGTGCAAAAAGCGCTAGCAATGCATGGTAAACAAAATTAGACACTGTTATTTGTTAATAATTTTCTTATTATCAGTTAGAAAATGATAATGAAAAGCGATTTATTCATCATCGCTCTTTAATTGTTTATAACATAATATAAATAAAAAGAGATCGAACGGAAACGAAATTGTACATTATATTTGTTAACCTAAGCTAGATGATAATAACAAAGCGATTTATTCAACCTCGATCTTTATTTGTTTATTTGTTATAACTTAATATTTAACAAAAAGAGACTAGATGAAAACGAAATTATACGCTAGCATTTGTTAACTAAGCTAGGAAATAATAATGAAAAGCGATTTATTCGTCATCGCTCTCTAATTATTTATAACTTAATATTTAACTTTTGGAGAAGGGACCGGAGGTCCCTTTAGTGATTCGACAGCGGCACTACCTTTTTTGCCACTCAACCCCACGACAATGACAAAAAAGTTCTTAAAATAAAATTTTATTTAAAAAACCTTTAAAATAAAAAAAGTCAATCAAAAACATGTTAGTTCTTAGAAGATTAACGAGGAAAAATCGAATTATAGTAAATTCGTTCTTGTTACGAATTAATGATAGATTACAGAATTTTTTTATTATAATTAAACTTTTCTGTTAGAGTTGATTTTAAAGTTATTTCAAAATTCACTTTTTATATGTATTAGTCCATTGCAAACGGGAGTTACACACGCCTCAAGCAACCTTAAGTTTATCTTGATTCTTAACAAACTAGTATATACGATTGTTTTTTTTTTTTATTTTTTATTTATATTAAGTTGACAATGGCGTTTGAATTGATCTTTTTGTGACGAAAGAAAATCATTTAATTTCAAGACGTTTCAATTAGACCCTTTATACTTACATTATGTGACATATTTACGAAAATTTTGAATACAGACAAGAAACCTTAATAATTTTTTCCTACAAATTTTAAGTTTTAATTAGAACCAACCTACCTGAAAACTCTTTACATCCGCCATATTGGATCAGGCATTTTTTAATTTCAAATTTTATAAAACAATACATGACAATAAGAGCATATACATAGCGCGGATTTCTATATAATTAACAAAAATTTCTATATAGGATATAAATGTACAATAATTATCTGTATCGTATTATTCGTACGTTTCAGTTTTCTTCAAATCATCATCAGCGAATCCATAAATACAGTCGTAGATGTCTTGACAATGTTCTTATGACAATGTTGGAATTCAAATCTATGTGAGACTGAGGATGAGCATTACTTTCTGGTAGAGAATAGCCGTAAGTCTCTTCATTAAAAAGCCAAGTGACTGAATAAATAGTTTGAATAAATTGGATGACATTATCAAAGGTCATAAAGATGTTTTCCCATCAAGTTCAAACAAAAATATATAAAATACAATGGCGAGACCGTGATGCAATCTATATGGGACGATTATTAAAAACGGGAACCAAAGAACAGAAATCACATTAATAGGATAACATCTAATGAATCAATAATCATACAACATAGGTCGGAACACAATCATGAGTTTAAATGGGAAGATATAAAAATTTTGGACATAGAAAGAAAATTAAATAAGAGATTCATATCGGAAATGCTGAACATTCAATTGCAAAAGAATAGCTTGAATTTACAATTAGACACAGAATTTTTGCACCATTCGTATGTGAAAATTTTAGATAGATTAAAAATAAAATAAAATCAGCTAAAAACGAAGTTCATAATGTATAATTCTCTACGGATTGGCTCGCAGAATAGAATTTGACGGTCATTAGTTATCTAACTTCCGTATAACATGTCATAAATTTTATATTGTGTAATGTGAAATTAAATATTATATTTTTGTTATCGTTCCTTGTACAACTTGATTTCCTACATTTAGAATAACGAAATTGTAATTTGGAGAATGAGACTGAGTAATACAATACATTGAAAACATAACGATATTATAAATTGCATAATTTGTTCTCTAGTCAGTCACTTGACTTTTTAACGAAGAGTCTTATGCTATTCCCCACCAGGAAGTAGGGAAATGCTCATCCTCAGTCTCACATAAATTTGAATTCTAACATTGTCATAAGAACATTGTTAAGACATCTACGACTATGGATTCGCTGATGATGATTTGAAAAAAAACCGAAACGTATACGTACGAATAATACGATACACAAGACAATTATGGTACATTTATATCCTATTTATATCCTATGTAGAAATTTTTGTTAATTATATAGAAATTCGCGCACCAATACCGCGTTGTGTATATGTTTTTATTGTCCATGTATTGTATTGTATTTTTTAAATTTGAGGGTCTGATTAATATTTATATTTTTATTCAAATTTTATGTTTGGAATCGGAATTCGTGTCTATGAAAATTCTCCAACGCTACATTTCGCCGAAATCGGGTGACTTTAACATTTTCCTCCGCTGTATTAGGTCAGCCATTTTTAATTTTCAAATTTGGATTCCTATTTTCAAATTTTATATTCGGATTCGGCATCAGCGCTCCCAAAAATCCTTTAATATTACATTTCGCTGAAATCGGAAAGAAATTGGAGGATTTTTAGTATTTCCGTAAAATTTCAATCTGTAATATTGATTCAGCCAGATAGGACATATAGGATATAGGATAGACCAGGGTCAGTTGACCATACTGATCAGTATCAGGCTGCTCCTCGCCCTGATGAAGTGGACTGCAAGATTCTCAAAACGTTGACATTCCAAAAATGGATCTGGACACGGAGAAAACCCGCGAAACGCATAATCTTTTTATAAAAAGTATCTGTGGAAGCAAGAATATTATTGTAGAATTATATATAATAATGGTTACTTTAATTATTTTTTTAAATATTTTCATTAAAGACCTTCCAATTTTGACTCAAGTAATTATATTTACTTATTAAATATTAAATAATAAATAT
>NW_017259206.1:1889897-1895129 GCF_001594045.1 Atta colombica
ATATATTATTCTACAATAATATTAAGCAGAATACATACAACTTAAATTTTGTAATATAATTTTTATATAATAATTTTTTTCAAGTTATATGTATTCTGCTTCTTCAAAAATTTAAAATCTAAATTATTACATAAAAATTTTTAAATTATCTTTTTAAAAAAAGACATTAAAAGTACATGCTCCTTAAAAAACTAGTTATAAAATGATAAAACTTAAGTGTCGTATAAAAAGATACCGTGTCTTTTTATTTCTTTTTACTGTTCCAATTCAAGCAATGACAGCTTTATTTCTCTCTTTCAAAAATTATTACTCCTTGAAAAAACTATTGTAAATTAAAAATTAAAACTTAAATACTACTGACTTTACTAACTAAATTACATTACATTCTATCGAATTGAAAAGTAAAATCTAAGTACTATCTATATTATTTACTTAATTCTGTAGGTAGAGGAAAGCCTATTATGAGATAGGTACCTAATATGAGATAGCGGCGTTTCCGCTAAATAATAAACTAGTAAACACCATCTATTGGTTCCACTATGAATTTATTCTTGGATTGAAAATTATTTAGTGGAAAATTTATTATTAAATCGTGCTTGTAGTTCGTTGCAAAATCGTTGCAAAAAAAGATTTTAGAATTTGGATGTCCTCAAGTTCCGTTGAGAAGAAATCTTTTAAACCTTGTTTATTATTTAATAAGTAAATATTTTGCAATAAATTCTATAATAGAGAAAGATCGTACTAATAAAAAAATACGTGATATGTTGAATTACTTAATTACAGAAGTTAGATTTTATGATCATAAAACCGTAAGACGTGGAAATTGTAATATGAGATACCCAGGATATTTCTAATATGAAATAACCTGCTCCTATCATAGTGAAAATTATTGGTATAATATAAATTGTTATTATATAATAATAAAAAGGACAATCAAAATAAACATCGAGTTCCTGTTTCTGTGATGCTTGATTTCAATTACCTGAAGACAAATCAGCTAGGTACAATGCATCGCATACTCATTTTGCCTATGCACTGACTGTGTTTATTTGTATTTTAAAAATATTAAATAAAATGTTTTAATTGTAATACTGATGTACTTTGCGATTTGCTCAATTTTTACATTTCTTCAATAAAAAAAATTAAATTTGAATTAAATTTTACATAACATTATCTCAAAGCTTATTAAATTCCCCTCAAAATGACTTATTATTTTTTTAAATTCTGCTCATAGATTTCTGGCATTTACCCAAAATAAACTTGATATCTCATAATAGGGGCCTCTACGTATTATTTGTATAAAAGATTTGATATCAACAACTTTTACGCCAAGTTATAATTCATGTACTATATTTAATTTTTATATAACAAAACCTTAGAATATATCTTTGCATTCCTATTGAAAGATCTTTCTATTCCAATCTAAATGGCTATAATTCTTCTTATTATCAAGAAATTATTATATCACAATTCAAACACATTTTCTTTTCAAATCTTACGCAAATACACACACGCGCGCACACATGCACGCACGTACGCACGACGCACGCACGCATGCACGCACGCACAAGTAATTATACAAATTTTAATTATTTATCTCTCCTTTAAAACATTATTATATCACAAAATTGCATTATCTTGTTCAGTTCAAGTGTTAACACATAAACTAAAGACCAAATTAAACCACAAAAAATTAAAGGAATACTCGTAACTATATAAAATTTAATTTAAATAGAAAAATTTTTCATATAAAAACTTTTTTGAAATGACAGTATAAACAATAAGAATGTTATTGGATCGTACATGAAAACTCAACAATAAGAAATAGAAATAATGGACGTAATAACGATTAAAGCAAGATCTTTGCTTAAATAATTCGTTTATATTCGTCACCTGAAAGAGAGACATTGTTTCCATACATACACTGATTATTGCGAAAAATATTACTAAGGATATTATTAAGATAATTATATTATCTCGATAGTCAAACTAAAGGCTTAGGACGCTCGTACAAAATACAAGATATCCAATATTTGATTCTCGGTTGAGATAATATTTTTCCCAATAAAATTTATAGCATATCAACATCTTTCCAATAGGATGCCTGATTGAGTATCTAATTATTAAAATTGTCAATTTAATTCGTAATATTACTACAGTAGTTTAATTGTATTTATAAGTCTGAAAAATCAATTCGATCCGCAATTCTAATAACTACAAATATGGTATACCTATATGTGTGTATATATATCGTGTATTTAATAATTCAGATTGAATTATTTAAGCATTATCTAGCATTGGCCATTACTTCTATTTCTTATTATTGAGTTTTCAAATGTATACAGTTTAGCAAGATTCTTATAAATTATAAACAAATAAAAATCGAAGAACAAATTGTTTTGTTATTATTATTTTTTTAGTTTAGTTAACAAATAGCATAATTTTCCATTCGATCTCCTTATATTAAATGTTAAATTATAAACAAACAAGTGAAGATCAATGTCAAATAAATGGTTATATCATTATTATCTTCTAGTCTGATCAGGGTTGGCAAGTAACGCGTTATTTGTAACGTTATCATACAAATTACTTTTTTCAGTAACGAATGGGTAATGACGTTTTCTTCTGAGTAACGTTTATGGTAACGTAATTACATTTTTGGGGTAACGGTAATGATTTCACTAATTACTTTTATCGTTATTTTATTTCTAACTACGTAAAAGTTTAGTCGTAATTATATAGGGTCTTTCAATAGGGACATTCGAAATTTATTAGATCATTAGTAGCCATGTTATTAAAGTGACACCTGTCAAATTTGTTGTGAATTGTTTAGTAATGTATGGTAATCACCAAGGAAGGTCATAGTGTTGAGCAACGTGTGCAAATCATAAAATTTTATTATCAAAATCAGTGTTCCGTTCCGCGCATTACGTGATTTTTATCCTCGCCACAACCGTCCTGCCGAGTCGACTATTCGATGGCCAAATTCGAGTCAACCAGTTCGATAAATAATCAGCCAAGTACGTCGCCAAAACGCAAGGCCTGCTGAAAACATCGCTGCTGTGCATGAGAGTGTACGGGAAAACCCGAGGCGATCAATTTCTCGTCGTTCACAAGAACTTGGCCTTTCTGCGACTTCAACTTGGCGAATTTTGCGTCGAAACTTGAGTCTTCACCCCTATAAAATTCAACTGACCCAGCAACTTAAGGTAACGACCATAGACAATGCCGTGTGTTCGCCGATTGGATTCTGGAGCAGTTGGAAGTTAACCCAAATTTCATCAAACAAATCATCTTTAGCGATGAGGCCCATTTTTGGATGAATGGATATGTGAACAAGCAAAATTGTCGAATTTGGGACGATATCAATCCACGTGAGATACACCAGCTCCAAATGCATCCCGAGAAAGTCCCTGTTTGGTGCGGATTTTGGTCTGACGGAATCATCTGTACTTCTTCCAAATCGAAGCGGGCGTTGTCATAACCGTCAACGGCGAGCGCTACAGATTGATGATAAGCAACTTCTTGTGGTCTAAAAATGGATGATATGGATACCGATAACAAGTGATTTCAACAAGATGGCGTTACACGATGGACATTCTGCACGAGCGATTTGAGGGCATGGTATCTCGCGCGGCGGCCACGAACTGGCCACGAACGTGAACTGGTCACCGAGATCGTGTGATTTAACGCCTTTAAATTTCTTCCTTTGGGACTCTTAAATCACAAGTCTACGAATAAATAAATACGAATAAACTGCAAACAATTGATCTCAAAGTCAACATAACAAACGCCATCCAGCAAATTCAGCCAAATTTATGCAAGAAAGTCATCGAAAATTGGACCGCCCAAATACGTGTCACCAAGCGAAGCCGCGGCGGACATTTGAGCGACGTTATATTCCATACTTAATGCCATAAAATATTTTTTCAAATAAAAAAAAATTGAGTGGATATCTCACACACAACTTGTTTTATTTACATTTAAAAATCGAGTGTCCTTATTGAAAGACCTCATATACATTTCCATATTACAAGAGATATGTGATTGGCTTAGCATGTGACAATATTTTATACTCCACCTGTGCTGTCTCGTATTTTCTCTCCTTCGTTCCAATACTTCTCTATATATCTGCGATACCTTTTTCAGTTAAACTCTGAGCTTCATTTCATTATTAACCCTCTTGTCACCAGATATCAAGATTACGTATTTTTTTTCATACATCATTCCATTAAGTTCCGTGTTGCTTTCTCCTCAGTCAAATACTTCAATTGGTAAATGTTCACTTTAGAGGAGGCCTTTAGAGGAGGTCATCTTCGATGACCTTGATATATGTTGTCACGACCCTAAGTAACCTCCAATAAGTTTTAACCATCGCTCGTTATTCGCTAAAAAGTTATTGAGAAGGAAAGTTTGAAAAATAATGTCTCTTTTCACTATATAAAACAAGAACTTTCTGCTTTAATCCTTAATACATATTGGATATTTGGATCTGAATCATTCATGTCTTGCGCATTTCTTTTCTTTGAAATATTAATAGCACCTGATCAAATATCATTTATTCCTAAAAAAAAGTTTGGCATCTAGAGAACAAGTTTTGTGTGTTACCAGCTTTAATTCATGTGTATCTTTTAACTGGCATAACTCCGAAGTTTATTTTGGTCACAAATGATTCAATGTGTATACGAAGAGCAAATTTTTTGTAACTGAAAAATTTTTATTTTTTTTTTCTATTTTCAACTAATTTTGGTTATATTGTGGGAATATTTTGAATTATTAAAAAAAGAATTCTAGATCAATATATTAGCCCTTAATAAACACGATTTTTGATATGC
Organism: Atta colombica; assembly: GCF_001594045.1. Lineage (NCBI taxonomy): Eukaryota > Metazoa > Arthropoda > Insecta > Hymenoptera > Formicidae > Atta > Atta colombica. The sequence continues at coordinate 1,894,733 of NW_017259206.1, forward strand.
TAGAGTATTGTCAGTATTATATATTATGTATTATGTATAATATTATATATTATATTATAAAGAACATTTTCCTAATAAATTATAAGTTTGTTTTAAAAACTATAGCAATAATAAATTGTTTAAAATGTGTGTAAATGCAAAATCTTCAATTTATAGCCATTTATGTATATTAAAAAGACATCATTTTCGAGTTACTCAATAACAAAAAATAAAATTTTTTGGTTAGCCACTTGAACCTTTCTTTTTGTAGTTTGGAATGTCAATTTTAAGATATAGCTATATTTTTCCTTTAAATATTTTATTTCAGAGTTTTACATTTTTCTATGGAACAGAACATTTTTCTTATTCTGTTAACTGTATTTAGTTATAACAATTTATTATGAATATACAACTGTAC
>NW_017259206.1:1895229-1904781 GCF_001594045.1 Atta colombica
TTGTTAAAGTGATGAAAATTAATGTATCCAGGACATGAATGATCGAACGTGTGCAGTAAGGATGCCAAAAACGAAGATATAAAGTTAAAATATATTTTACGATTATGCGAAGCGAGTTTTATTCTACTTTACCCCGTGCCAAGGTCGATTTTTCATATGAAGCGAGTTTTATCCCATTTCCCTCCCTGCTTCATGGGTACACAATTTTCACGCAAAGCGGCTTTCACCCTACCTCCCCTATTTCATCAGAGCATACGATTTTCCACACGAAGTGAGTAACTTTCACTCCATCTCGCTAAGTTGCTTCGCGTAGAAAGTCAGACGCCCTATAGTAAGGAGGGAGATAGGTTAAAAGTCGCTTCGCTTTGAAGTCGTGCGTTTCTGAAGCAGGGGAGAGATGGAATGGAAGTTGCTTCCCGTGGAAGTCATGCGCCCCCGAAGCAGGGGGGGGGGGAGTGGGATGGAACTCCCACCCAGAAAAGAAGAATAGAATAGTTTTTAATGTTATATATAGCAGAAATAAGACATTATTTTTCAAACTTTTTTTATTAATAACTTTTAATGAATAACGAGCGACGACTTAAACTGTTGAAGGTTACTCAGAATCATGACTTTGACAACATACGTCATGGTCATGGTCATTGGAGACGACTCCCTTAAAGTGAATATTTATTCTTTAATTCTCTTCCTATATCAATAAAGGTCTCTCCTTTCGTTCCGCTGTCTCATATTTCATCGCATCACTCACAGTTTTTAAGTTTTTATCTTAAAGCCGTTGTATATTACCGACTAATCCTAATTTTTATTTAACAATTATCTTTTTTCTTTTACAGATTTGAAAATCCTTTTTCAGAATTAAAGTATACGCATTAATACGTGTCTGTGAGGAGGAGTTTCTGCCGAGAACGAAAAATTTTTCTTATTTCAATTTCGAAATTTTTTGTCGTTCTCGCCGTCGCGCGCGCGCACGTGCGCGTGTGTTCGTGCGTGTCTGTGTGTGTGTATGTGTGCGTGCGTGCGTGCGTGCGTGCGTGTGTGTGTGTGTGTGTGTGTGTGTGTGTGTGTGTGTGTGTGTGTGTGTGTGTATGTGTGTGATTATAACTATTGCTTCATCACTCATTGCATCTTTGTTTATCCTATTTTTTTGTTGCTAGACTTTATAACAACAGTTTTGTTGATGTCTAAAATTTGCAAGTTATTATAGTCTATTGTATCATATTTTATGTCTATTAACATATAGTCTTTTCACAGAATTTTACAATAAAGTAAATTAAATTAAATTAAATTAAATTATTAAGAGAGAAAATTGAAACAATAAAACGGCGATTTATGATTTTCAATATTATCTTCCTTAAATTCGATACACTTAGTACATAATTCTTTGGAAGCATCTCCATGCCCTTAAAAAAATAATGTTTGCACTTATTGTTAGTCTCAAAATTCAACGGCTGCTTAAAACTCTTCGTCAGTGTGAAATCTCATCCTTCATAAATCTGATTTATCGAACAGATTGTAATAGTTCGGAGCCAAGTGTGGACTGTAGTGAGATATTTCATATTTCTCCTCTTTATACGCTCGTTTCTTTATGCAATAGAAAAAAGTATCGACATCCACATTGTATCGATATCGACACTCACTTTTTTTACATACAAGTGTTTTAATAATTCATAGAAAGGTTTTTGACAGTTCTAATCTCGTTGCAATTTCTTTTATTTTTAAATGTCTCATTATTCTTGACTCAATTAAAATAATTTGGCCCATCTTCTTTCATCATCGAATAAAAAGGAAAAATGTCTCCATATCTAAAGTTTTTCTGTGCTCGTGTAAGACCTTTTTTGGTTAAGAATCTATTCACAGCATGAGAGATTTTTATAAACTATACGATTCTATTTCCACTTACGATTAAAATTATATTATTTGAAATGAAGGAATGTGGCTGTGCACATAATATTAGCAGATGTAAACTCGACTAATGAATAGAGATAAACTAATTTCAACGTCTCGAAATCGGACCGAAACTTTTGGACCCTACTCTACAATCTCGAAAAGTATAAAAGACACAGAAAATGTTTTAAATAAAGGTGGAATGTGTTTTCTTTGTATTAATTAATTCATCTAATTATGCTCTGTTCATAAAGGTATTAAAGTACAATTATCAAAAAACTAATTGTTTAGATATTTAATACTTCATGCCAATATACTGTATGCATATGTATCAGAAAATATCCTGTAAATTACGAGGGTGAATCAAATATAAACGATTTATTCCGCTATCGTAAAATAAAGATGATTGTGATACAAGTCAATTGCGCAAGAACACTTCGACAACAACATCGTTATCTATGTCTTCCAAGTGCTTCTTTTAGTAGTCCAAACAAATGATAATCGCAGGGCGATAAGTTCGGATGATATTCCAATGTAGTCCGGATTTATTTTTGTACGTGCCGTGAAGTGAAAGAAGAGGGGTGCGATTTCTAAACATTACAGTTAGGATCTGAAGGAGATCCTCTCCGTAAAGGATCCTACATTATCGCTCCTTTAGTCAATATATACATGATAGAGCAAGAAGTACCTCTTTGCGTCGCAACAACTGTTACGCAACAGATTATTATCAAGTTTTTTACGACAGAGGGCGAAAAATCGTCCAAAATTTTGAGAAGGCTTAAGGCACTCTTAAAATTCAAGTGTACACGTGGCAAACAATTTTTAGAAAAACGAGAAATAGTTAAAAATGAAGATCACCAACGTCGGTTTCAGCTAGAAAGGTTCTTGCAACTCTATTTTTTTTTATTTCAAAGAAGTTTTGTACATTGATTTTTCTCCATGAATGTCGTATTGTGAACTCCGCATACTACTGCCAACTTTTAAACGAAACAAAACTCGCATATTGTCGAAAAAGACGCGAATTTTCAATAGCTATCCTGTTGCACGATAATGCCCAGTCCTATACAGCTGCCTAAACTCGACAAAAAATTGAGAATTTATGGACTATACTGGAACATCTTTCAGACTTATCGCCTTGCGATTATCATTTGTTTGGACTATTAAAAGAAGCATTTGGAGAACATAGATTGATAACGATGCTCGAAGCATTCTTGCGCAATTTATTTGTGTCACAACCACCTTTATTTTATGGTAGCGGAATAAAAAACTATTGTAGCTATTTGCTGGGAAATATATATTTCTAACAATCCGGAGATTATGTAGAGAAATAACTTTGAACGTTTGTATTTTCATAATTTTAATAAACTTTAATAAATTAAAAAAAAATAAATCCGGTTTATATTTCATTCACTCTCATAATTTTATATCTTTTTTTATATCTATTTCTCTTATTTTTAATTTTTATATAGAATAATTAGATGTGATATTATGTGAAAAAAATCATATAACTTTAAAAAGTGGAGATGACGTTCATATCTTTAAGGCATCTCCAAGACGCCTGTAGAAGAAAAAATAACGTAACCAAAACGCGTCCCCCTGGAAAATGTTTCACTTTCATCTGAAACATTTTTCCGACTGTTTTGTACTTTTCCAGATATTTCTAAGCGAAAGTTAAAAGAGACAGACATACGAGACTCTGTATGTATGTACAATATATATGTTAACAATATAAATTACATATAGAGTGAAGTCACTAGGTGTGGATCATTCTTTTAAAAAATTCATATTTTTATCCGGAACAATATCAAACAATTAATAAAATATTTAATAGTCATGATTAATCATAAAGATAACATTAATAATTTTATTATGAACATTATGAATGATTTTTTTTCCATTTCATTACAGTTTTATATGTTTTAATTTGAATTAAAGTAATGACAAACAAAGTAATGACAATTATTCACAATTAGATCCCATGTACTAATTGCGGATCAATTCACCAAATGCTTTATCCTTTTTATGGCGTTATTACATTCTATACGGATAATAAAAATGATTTGCGCATGCATATATCATAATATAACGAAATTATAATTGATGATCCACATCTAGTTCTAGGCTAACTGTGGATAATGATAACTGTGCAATTTTAACACATTCAAATTTATTTAAAATCAGTGACAATTAAAAATCAATGATAATTTAAAAAAATTGATAGAAATTAAGCATATAACAATAAAAAACAGTTAAATTATAAATAGTAATACTTTTTGCATATAGACTTGTATACTATTTTATATTCTATTGTATTTTGATACTTAAAACAAATAATTTTTTTCGGAATGGTATCATTTGTAAGATTTGACAAGTTTTTAAACATTTTTATAATAAATTTTTTGCACAATAAAAATATCGTTATAATCTAGTGATTAAACAACATCCGCGAACACATTTAATCTCAACTGAGCATAATTTTTTTTCCATGAAATCTAATGCTATTTATTACCTACTATAAAAGTCGTAAGGCAATTTTTATGATATTATTAGGTGTACAACTTCCGCCGTTTTCCTAGATGCCTTTAGCGGTAAGTGGTGGTCGAAATAAATAGATCATAGACGTCATACAATAAACTTGGGCATCTGTCAACATAAGCCCATAGAAACGTTAGTCGATTTGTGTCTGCATCATAAAGTTATTCTCGATTGAAAATGTCAGTTTACGAGCTAAATTCTCGTCATTTGCGGGAGGTTTTAATTTTTTGCTTCAATATGAAGAAATCTGTGGCTGAGGCTCATCGAATGCTCTCAAATACTTATGGAGAAGCCGCTATTAGTGAAAGAACGTGTCGTGAGTGGTTTCACGCTTTAAGAACGGTGATTTTGACGTCCAAGGTCATGCTCTGTATTTGGTGGGACCAGTTCGGCGTAGTGTATTATGAACTGTTAAAACCGACTGAAACAATCACAGGCGATCGGTATCGAACGCAATTGATGCGTTTGAGCCGAGCATTGAAAGATAAACGGCCGCAATACAACGAGAGACACGATAAAGTGATTTTGCAGCATGACAATGCTCGACCCCATGTTGCGAAAGTGGTCAAGACATACTTGGAAACGTTGAAATGGGAAGTCCTACCCCACCCGCCGTATTCTCCAGACGTTGCTCCCTCTGACTATCACTTGTTTCGATCAATGGCACACGGCCTGGCTGACCAGCACTTCCGGTCTTATGAAGAAGTAAAAAATTGGAATTTGAATCGATTCGTGGATAGCTTCAAAAGATGACCAGTTTTTTCGACGCGGGATTCGTACGCTACCCGAAAGATGGGAGAAAGTAGTGGCCAGCGATAGACAATACTTTGAATCATAAATGTATAACCAGTTTTTTACAATAAAGAATTTCGGAAAAAAAACGGCGGAAGCAAAGTTGTACACTTAATACATTTTGAATGAATTTTTAAAGATACATACATTAGTTAACCTCGCACATTTAATTAGTTAATGACGTCAATAAAATGTGTAACACTGTTCCTAATAAATTAAATTCAATCGACACTTGAAAGAGATATAACAAATGCTAAAAAATTTTGTGATATGTACCATTTAATGAAAAATACTATAATTACTTAAAGTGTGATCCAGAATTAGCGCCTGATCCACATCTAATGTGGTTTTACTCTATACAAAGTTAATTATTTTCAATTATGTGAAATAACCGCATTGTAAATCGACTGCAAATTAAAACTATAATTAATTTAAATTCTACGCTAAAAATACAAATATTTTTATTAATATTCTTTGCGTCTCTATGGTTTGATTAATTATAATAATTATTGCAGGCATGTTCACCTACAGCTATGCCTTATATCACGCGAACTGAATAAAATATTCCACATACAAATGTCACTACAAATGGTATGGTACTTTTTGCAAACTATACCAATATGTATCAATATATATCGGAAGTATACAAGTACAAGTCAGACAATATGGACATTTAAAAATATATTGGCCATTGTATATGTGTATTTATTTTTCATTTTATATAGTCTTGTGTTTCTCGCATTAAACTACGTATGTCAAACTGTATATTACAAGGTATAGTAGAATAAAAACGTTAATAATTATTTATAATAGATAGAATGATAGGGTAAAATTGTCGAAATCGCACCGACTAAATCACACTATCTCGTTCAAAAATTCAACTATTGTATTTACATACTTTCTTACAAGTTACTTAAGAACTATATGATACTGCAACGATATTCCGTTATACTAATGACATGAAGCGCAATAGGAGTATGTGTAGTTATTTTCGTAAATAAAAAAACGTGTTAATATAGCTATTTTTTAACATATTTCGTAGCAGAATTACAGAAAATATAAATTAAATGGCCTAAGTCTTGATTATTTATATTGTAATTAGAATATTATTAAAATTAAATTAATAGGGCTAAAATTTGCTTTACATTTTTGTTTATAAGTTGAATAAATAAAAATTTTTTAAATGCTCTGGTTTCTTAAATTGCACCACAATCTAAATTGCCAAATATTTTTACATTTCTTACATTTTTATTTTTCATTTATTATTATATAAAAATGTATATTGTAAAACAATAAATAATAGATAAAAAAGGCTACAAGCAAAACGTCAGATATTATATTTGTTGATATTTAATAATCTAATAGAATATTACAACATACGTTTCAATCATCAGGTCATTTTCAATGTTAAATAAACAATTTGAACAATAGATAGTTAAAAATACCATGGTATGTTTAAGATGAACTGTTTTTGTTTCTTTTTTAGCATTATTTATTTGTGATATTTTATTCGTATGTTAACATAAGAGAAGATGAAAAAAAGTGGATAGTTATTTTTTAGCAAAATCTTAATCATGATCAAAATATTTTCATGATGGAATTTGAGATGCTATAATAATACTATTCTATCAATTAATCCAGATCACGCCCTTCTTATAGCATATTGAATGTTGAGATTTGAAAAAAATTTGTAATCTGTTAAAATTTAACTGACGCGATTAAAACTAACAGTATGCGTTTCCGTAATTCCAATCGTAATACTGCTTTAATATGTCTGAGATTCAAATTGTAAAACGCTTTTTTGAATTCTGATGAAATAAATTGATATTAGTATATGAAATTTTTTATTTTCTAAATGAGATGGAATTAAACTCGACTTAATGTACGTTTTTAAAAACCTAACTCTTATCTTAATTGCGATATTATATCGTATTAATTTAATAAATTTCTTCAATAACTAATAAGTATATGTTCCGAAATTGATTCTAATAAAATTTAAAAAATTACAAAAATAAGAAATAAATTAACACATTATTCTTGCCCGCATGAATTAATAAAATATTAATATAAAATGCTCAATTGAATAAAACAGTAAATAATAGATAAAAAGAATTACGAATGAACGCTGGATCTTATTTGCTGTATTATATAATTTATTATATCATATTTAATAATCTATTAGAACATTACAACATACGTTTTAATCAATTATCAGATCATTTTCAATGTTGAATAAATAATTTGAAATATATTGTAAACCTATGTTGTAAACTTGAAATGTTTATTTTGTTCATTTTATTTTATTGCACATAAAAACTTCTTAAAATTATTTTTTAAAATTATCATGTATTTCAAAAGTTATAAAAAATATATTCTTAAGAATTAACAAATTATAAATAATAAAGAGCATATAGCTACAATGCTCGACGTTTTAAGCGAAAGAAATATATTTAAAAATTATAATGTGATAAAATAAATATTTCAGTCAAGATTTGATCATCATCAATACAATAAAATATAAGATGTTACAAAAATTAAAAGGACATTGACAATAAATCGCTAGCCTAGAATTAAAGATAACAAATTTGCAATCGCCTGTGGAACAAATTTCTATTGCGCTATAAATTCCTTATTACATGAAGCTATGTGAGACTTCGTATGAGAAATACGTGAGGAATTTTCAGATTCTATTTAAAATTAAACAAGAAAATAAAATTTTTAAAATCTTTCTATATTATTTTTCAACTTATATTGTTGATAATAAGAATCGATTTAATAGTCAAAATCACTTATCACGTATTTTGTGATGCAAGTCCTCGCAAGTGTTTCGGAGTTTATAATGTAAATTATTATATTATAATTTTTAAATATATGACTTTTGCTTAAAACATCGAGCATTATGATTGTATTCTCTTTATTATTTATATTTTCTATTTTTAAGCCACCTCTAAAAGTTTTTAAAAATTAACAAATTCTCTCAACGAACTAATAATTTCAAATAGAATATCTATATAAGGGCAAATGAACTTTGTAGATGCAAAACATTTGAAAGATTTTATGTAATATTGTTTAAATATCTTAAAATCTTTCAAATGATTTTTACAGAACCATCTTCAGCGGATAAATGACTTACAAATACATACATATATAACAGTCTTGTTTTTCGTCATTAAAATAAAAAGTCGTGATTCTTCATAACAATATCGCATTTGAAATCCATGACAAACTTGATTAAACTTTTTTACATTTATAGTGATACGGACTTAGAAATTTGAGAATTATCAGACCAAAAGAAAGAACAATTAGATGTTGACAAATTGTTGGACATCGGAATCTTAGTTTATATTCTTAAGCTTTTAACAGCATAATAATGCGATTTTTTTTCTTTTCTTTATATAAATTTTAAATTTTTTGCATCATTATAATGTTTTAAATAATAAATATTAGTACGGTATGATTTAGTTAATGAATTCCTTGTTGCTAAAATAGCACTATACTGAAAAAAATCTTTATTTAAAACATTATAACCGTGCAAAAAGATTATGAAAGAATTACATAAAAAAGGGAAAAGATTAATTTATTATGCTGTAAAAAACTTAAGAATATTCTTCATAATTTCTGAGTTATATGAACCTTTAAATGATAAATGGTGCGATTTCGCCAATCTTATCTTATAGCACAGAACAATTTTGCAATAAGAAATTATGCGAGAATTTTCATTGAAATTACATGATCCTATTGATTGGATTTAAACTTTCCAATTTACTACAAACGTTCATTGTGTGTATAAATAATAAATATAATTTCAGATAAACGAGACAGTAACAATTCTTTATAAGTTGTCTAATTATAATCTGGATGAAGACTTACGTAAACAGGTAAATAATTACAAAATTTTATATAAAATTTTAAGTGTCTTATGCGAAGTTAATGCTCATGAAAATTCGGACAACCGTATAAATTTTATCGAATTGTTATATAAAGAATTGGGATATTCTACATATATACAGAATGTCTTTAAATCCCTCATCATGAACGAGTAGAGAGGACTGAATTAAAGCGAACACATCCAGGCGGTCTCCCAAGCGATCCCCCTCCGATTTAAATGTTGTTTTAATATATTGTTCTATGGAAAAATAGGAGATATATATTTTTTTATCGGCTGAGTCTCACCTTAAAGAGGTGGAAATCATCCTTTAAAAAAATCGGTCTTTTTCTTTCAAAACGAATATCTTCGAAAGAAGAGATAGAAAAAATTTTCCAGAATAAAAATTGAATGACTTTAAGAATACTTTAGAACTACAATAAAAAATATTTTTTTTAATTATTTATAATAAAAAT
>NW_017259206.1:1904881-1912824 GCF_001594045.1 Atta colombica
CAGTCAATTTTCATTCTGCAAATTTTTTTATTTCTTATAGTTTCAACGATATTTAATTTGAAAGAAAAAAAACGATTTTTTCAAAGAAGATTTTCATCCCTTTAAGATGCGACTCAGCCAATATAAAAAAAATACGTATCTCCTATTTTTGCTCATAAAACAACATACTAAAAGTTCAATTAAATCGGAGAGAAACCGTCGAGTGGTCCTTGTGAGTCGAAAAATCTTCTGCCATTTTGCAATTTTCGAACACTTAATGAGATATTAATATTTAAAGATAAAGTCGAGTACACGCGTCCGTTCGGCCTACTACTGCCTAAAGTCACTAATCTCTATAAAATACCACAATTGATTTCAAAACTGAACTGCATCGAAATGGCCGAAGTGCATAATACGATTTCAACCTACACATTAGGTACAATTAGATTGTAAGCACGTTAATCTAACCGTACTTTTCGAGATTGTTTCAAGTATTAATTTCGAAGAGAGGTTGAATAGATTGAAGGCGCAAATTCATCTGATGATACAATATTAATACAACAAAAACCTGTACTCTTTGTATACTTTTATGGATTAAACTTCTACAGCAAATAAATTCGTATTAAATTAAAAAACACATAAACTAAATATTTGTACATATTTTTGTGATTATAAATAAATTAATTACAATTCAAAAACATAGATTTATATACTTGATGGATTCATTTTTCCAAATAAAGTATATAAATCTATTAATTTGAAATCCCGCGTTACATGCCAAAATGGATGCGAGTTTACAGTACTTTATAGATCTAGTGACTTTACTACTGCCAAATGTATGTTCCCCAGGCTGCGGGAAATGGGGATCTGCCAAGCACCGTTCGAGTTCTAACGTTTTGAGGTTCGCGGCGGTGTGCGCGGCGCGGAGCGCTTATCAAGCAGTTCCCACTCCCCGCGGTCCAAGCTATTTGACGTTTTAGAAATTAATATCTCGATTGCAAAAAATTGAGAAATGATCAAGAACTTTTTGAAAACTTAATTTAGTTTGTTCTGAAGCGTATGCATGTACTTACAGAAAAATGTTACATAAATATTACTTGTTTCAAATAAATAATTTATTTTAAAATAATTTATTTTAAAATCGTATTATCAAGAAAATATTCTTTGTAAAGATAATCGTTACTCAAAAGAAGAAGAATAAAAATTGTCTCTTTTAGCACTAGAATGATATTTTTTTTCATATACACGAATAATAATCAGCACATCCAGAAAAAGATTTCTTCGATTCAAAGAAATGTTTCTTTTCTGTTGAAGATAAAATTGACTAATAAGTTTAGACGTAACAATAAAATTGATTGATTTTTCTTTAACATCAAATCAATCAATTTTATTGTTACGTCCAAACTTCGAAATCAGTCATCTTTAGAGAAAGAGGGAATAAGATGGAGTATGGAAAGAACATGTCAAAATAGACACTTTGTCTCGCACGCATTCGCGTAGAAGGGGATGGAGCGAATCAAACTTAGGTGATTCTGAAAGTCAACGTCTCGATAAGACGTTATAATTCAGATTTCAAAAGTCATGCGATCATGGATCCTATTTTGGATCAAGGAATTGAATCTCTTTAACCCGGAACAGAACCATGTGCAAATCTAGCAGAATAGATATACGAGGAAATAATAAAAGAAATCACGAGAAAATCATTCTAATTAAACACGCACGTGTGTGTGTGTGTGTGTGTGTGGTGTGTGTGTGTGTGTGGTGTGTGTGTGTGTGTGTGTGTGTGTGTGTGGTGTGTGTGTGTGGTGTGTGTGTGTGTGTGTGTGTGTGTGTGTGTGTGTGTGTGTGTGTGTGTGTGTGTGTGTGTGTGTTCAGGCAAGGAAACAGCAGGATGGATGGAGATCAAAACTAAATTATATTTATTATAATTTCATTAATGATATAGGAAGAAAAGGAAGAGATGATAAAAAAATTAACAAGGATTAAATATGGAAAAGGAGAGAGGGAGGTATTTTTTTTATCGATTCCGTCGATTTTGAGAACATACTTGAATATTTATTGTAAAGACATTATTTGGACCAATGAATTATTTGCTTTCTTTAGTGAGTTAGTTTAATTTCGGAAAAAAATAAAATAATAATGATAATAATAACTTACAATTTCCTGTCGGAATATTTATACCAGGTGTCGGCAATAGAAAAGATAGTGATGTTCACTCGATTGCAAAGATTGCGCACAGAAATACAATACTCTAACTACAATACGTAAGCGCGAGTTTGAAATTTTATCGTTCTTTATCTCATTCTTTATTCTTTACTTTTCTGTTGTTTTTTGCACTCCCTTCTCTGCTTGTATCCCCCCCCCCCTGATGAAAATATAAAAATTATCGAAGCATCAGAGAAGTGTGAAAGAATTTTAACGCTTCTTAAACACTTCATTGTCTATTGATTCTATTGATTCTAGTTTTGAATATTCATACACGCTCCACGAACTCTCCCCAAACGCTCCGTAAAGTGTGTCCAAAATACATCTGTCACATTTCCCACGTTTAAAAATTTTTTTTTTTTTCATTAATGTTTCTTATACGCTCTTCAACATTACGCAAAGAATGCATGGAGCGTACTGATACACTTCCTAAACATTTCATTCATTAGTACTTCGTCTATGCTTCCTAAACGTTCGGCAAAAAGTACACGGAGCATTCAAATTCGCTTTGTGTACGCTCCCAGGATATAGAGATAAAAAAATTTATTATTTTTAAAACGGAGCGTCATTGTTATGTATAGCGAATGTAAACGAAGCGTCGTTGAGTAGTACGCCACCAAAGGCATCGCCACCAGAGGGACTTAGAGAACTAACTTCTTGAATTTAAAAACTCGCACAGATTAGGAAAAGATGTAGCATTGAAAGATTTTTCAGTTGTGTTCTAATGAAATAATTTTTTGAAGTGAGCGCTTAGGAGAGCATAGCACTTTTTTTTAGATATTTACCCGAATAAATGAAATATATTTTAAAATATCATTTGTTTACCAAGGACTTCGATTATATTTCATTCACGTTCATCTAAGATTTCGACGATGCTCCGTTTACATTCAACGAATGTAAACAATTCTCATGCCTGCCGAAGAACTTATCTATACTTTTATTGTTGCTTCTTTAACATTAGTTGACACTTCCTTTACATTCCAATTTTCACTTCTTATAAGTTTCATTTACTTTTTCTATTACTTCCATCTTATACTTCCTTTATTCTTCAATTAACGCTTTTTATTGACTCGTTTTATGTTTTATTTTCATCAGGATAATATTTGAAGTCCGATGGAAGCAAAGATATAAAATTTGTAATATATTGTATATATAAAATACAAATTATACATTGATTGTTAATTATTAGTTATTGGAAAATACAAATGACCGTCGTCTTGATGTTTTTACCGATTCAAATAATTATATCTTTAATTCTTCTTTAAATCTTATTATATAAAAATTATTTCACAAACAAAAAGAATAATCAATAGGAAGAAAAATCAATAGGAACCAATTTTAATTTTCTCCAAATTTTGTAGAAAGATATGAAAATCTATTTTTTTAAATCAATTATAAGATAAATTGTTTATAAAGACATTCGTCACTATAAAATGCGTGATATCAGTACAAATTTACCTTTTTAAAAAAGATAAAAAAAGCGCTAGCTTAGATTTTATTCAAGAAGCATACGTGCTTCTCAAATAAAATCTAAGTATCTAACTATAATAGTAGTTTTAATTTTTCTTCAAGGATATTCTTATTGAAAGTTTTCTTATGCCAATCCAAGTAATGGCAATGTTAATTCTCTGTCAAAAATTATTATTCTTCAAAAAAAATTAATGTATCAAATAAAAAATTACCAGATATTATAAAAACCCAGATATTATAATCTTAACAAATCAAGTTAAAATCCTCAAAATTTTATTATTCGTAAAAAAGACTTAATATTAATCAATAATTGCCAAATTAAATTCCATTTAATTCGGATACTAAATTAAATAAATAATATTAACTTTAATGATATGTATCATTCCTAATGATTTAATATCAAGAACTGGCACCAAGTTGAATCTCATACTAAATTAAGTAAAGAATACAATCCGTAATTGCGTTACCTTGTCTATTCAAATGTTGTCCACTATAAAAAATTAAAGAAGTAAACTCGATGCTGCTAGATCACGGTATAACATAGTATTAAAAACATAAATATAAAATAAGAAAATAAAATAAGAAACATTTCCATAATAGTAAAAGTACCTAGCTAGTAGATATGTATATTCAATTGGGTTAAACAGTCTTATAAGTTACAAAAGTTGTACAAGCTATTAGGTTTAAGTTCAAGATAAATAAATTTGAATTTATAAGACATGTGTTATGAAAAAGAAAAAAGAAATAAATAGTAAACTCAATTTTTATTTAGTGTAACATTCAAATTCAGATCAAATTTATTATACATTAAAATAATAATTATCTTTTATTATTTATTTTTTAATTGTTATTATACTTTTTAAATTGCTTTTATAGTTTTCATTATTCGATCTAGCAGCGCCAAGTATTTATTTCTTTAATTTTTTTTAGTAATACTTGAATAGATAAGATAACACAATTACGGAGTGTATTCTTTACTTAATTTTACTTCGCGCCAATTCTTGATATCAAATTTTTTATAGAAATGAACAATCATCAAAGTTAATATTATTTTTCGCAATAAGTTTATTATAGTTTTTTAAGATTAAATTTAGGGGGGATTATTAATATTTCAGATTGATTGCCTTGAAAGTCCGACAATCATATCGACAATTATAATTTCTGAAATTAATTCATTTAAAAGAATATATATATAATAGTTTAACATTCAGATCGTAGTGGCGCTTCGTAATTATTTTAATTATTTAAAGTAATTATAAATATTTAACAATATTATTTATTTAATTTAGTATCTGAATTATATGGAATTATATGGAATTTAACTTGATGCCAATTATTGATTAATATTAAATCTTTTTTATGAATGACACATAAAATTTTGAGGAATTTAACTTCGCACCAATTTTGTTGATCAAATCTTTTATACGAACGATACATATCATTAGGGTATAATAAATAAGTTAGTACAACTTGTGTTTTACTTTTTAATTTGACAGAATTTAATTTGATTAGTTAAGATTGTAATATCTAGGTTTTAATTTTTCATTTGACACATTCATTTTTTTCGAAGAGTAATAATTTTTGACAGAGAATTAAAATTGCCATTTTAGAATAAGGTTAGAATAAGAAGATCTTTAATAAGAATCTTTGAAGAAAAATTAAAACTTTTTTTTAATTTTTTTTAAAAAGGTGAGTTTATAATGATATTTATAACATCACAAATAGTGATGTGGACGAAAAAATGTCGCGAAGAATCGTCTGTACGGCACGCAAAAAAATGTAAACAAAGAAAATGTGTTGAAGAATAAATATCAGACGGTAAATGTCTCACACAAACAGTGTCAACGATGAAATGTCGAACGATGAAATAATAGAAGGTAAAATGTCCATAAACCGTTGATCAGAATCTGTTATATATAAACAAGTGTTATCCTTTTATGACGCTTTTCTCTTAAATGATGAGAAAGCGCACGTGCAGCGTCGGCACGGGACCACCAAATACCTCCCCCCCAGAACGTCGCATGTTACTTCTAGATTTTACAATTGCAAACTCATGAGAATCGTCCACGACTTGATTTTGTTAGAAAAATGTCTTGGCGCTGCAAATGACATTTTTATTATTATGTATTTTTTTCTTGTTGCAGTGTCCAAGGAAGATATCCTCAACTTCCTTTTAATCCGCGCATGTGCACTAATTTTTAATTTATCTTTGACTATTCATTTACGAGACGGTACTGAAGTCTTCACTTTAGTTTCTTCATAGAAAAAGAAAATTTTATTGCTTTTTAAGTACGGTTCAATTTGTCCGTTATTCACTACTTTTTATATTTCGACGAACTCCAAATCTTCACGAAAGAAAAAAGTCGTGGGAGTCCGCTGGACGCAACAATACGTTGTAATAATTACAATTACATTAGTACAAATACAAATTAATGTGCAATTTTTTTTTACTCGCTACAAAAGATTATTTACATCAAATGCAAAACATTTATTAAATGTATAAATTTGTTTGCTATAAAGAGCAAAGAAATTTGACAAACACATTTTGCAATCCCATTGCGTTCATAGCAAATCTTTATGCTTCGTATATCTTTACAAAAAATATTTTCTTGATAATTTTAAAATATATTTATTATTTATTTAAAACAAATAATATTATTCTATAAAGACACCCTGTATATGTATAGGATAGGCGAGCGCCATAATCATAGATATGCAAATAATTTACATAATTGAACATTGGGCCGTTCCCTTCTACTAGTTCCCTTCTACAAAGAGGAGGCCAAGCTAAAACATGAAATAACTTACGTAACACTCACATCATTCGGAACGCGATGCGCCGTAACCTGCTCTGCTGTTTCTTCGGCGAGCTACTATCGGCGAACCGCTCTGGGTATCGTGAGAAGATTCCCATAAAGACGGGAAGGAGCTAGATACTGCCGGATACGTACTTCACGTATATGTCTTGCGAATGGTATCAAAGACAATGAAATGTCGCATCACTGCTGCGTACAGGGCGCCAATCCGCAGCAGCCTCAGGACCTTCTCATTTCTCGGATCTCAAAAGTCGAGGGCGCCGACGAAGGCCGTCACGACGACATATCCTTGCCGCTGGAGCTCCTCAGTCAGAGGCGAATATTTGGTAATTTTCCTCGCTTTAACATTCTCCGTCCAGTGGTTTTCAAATGACACCATGATATCGTATATGACGATACTTTTGGAGGATTTGTGTCTAATCACGAGATCAGGCGCCCCAAGTCCGCTGCTAACGCCCTCCACTCGCTGGTTAACGCTCGCATTATCCCCTATATCTTTCAGAGGCAGACAGCATTGTGCCTCAGCTGTATTCGGCGGAATAGACATCGCAGTGACAGAGCACGTGAAATAATGTCTCCAATACCTAATGTCATCATATCGCTAGTAGTGCTTATCTTCATTTTCCCAACATCATCGTTGAAAAGTATAAATGCATCTAATCATGCCTTGTGGATAAAGAGCTATTGCAAGAGAAAAAAATTGTTTATTTTCTTCTCATAGAGCTTCACGAAATTTTTCAGAATTTTTTATCAACTTTTTAGTACTGCATTTTCTCATTTTTATCAACCTGAGAAAATACGGTATTAAAAAATTCTGAAAAAATTCTTAAAAAATTCTTAGAGCTCTATGAGAAGAAAATAAACAATTTTTATCTCTTGCACTTCTTCTGTAAAGTTAATAGTATTTGTAAAAAATTATTGAAGACCAATTTTCACCAATTTTTAGCAATTAATATCTTGGCAATTAATATCTGGTAATTATTGCAAAAATTGCAAAATGGTAGAGGACTTTCCGTTTCAGTTTAGTCCGCTTAATATGTCCACGAACTCCGTCAGAACAATTATCAGATACTCTGTATACAGTTCAAATTATTTTTAATTTTTTTATGATTACCACTATTCTTACTCAACATTTCGTTAATTTAATTAAAACAATAAAGGTAAATAATTTAATTTAAAAAATGTATTATATTTGAGTCAAATTTAATTTATCATTTACTAATTACATACGTTAATAAAAAAGTGTTTACTTTGAAGTTAACTACAGAAATGAATTGATTTACATTTTGCACATATGAAAGCTAAAAATAACAAAATGTCAGTTAATCTGGAAAGAATTGTCATTGTTCCTTTTAATATTTAACACTATAACAAAATCACTATAAAAAAATTTATAACAAGGTCTTAATTCATTACATTCGATAGAATTTGTATAAATGTCCGAATCTTCATGAAACGTGTATATGTATATAT
>NW_017259206.1:1912924-1925637 GCF_001594045.1 Atta colombica
TGCTTTGGATATAATTTCATTTGCCAGGTATGTTCTATATTTTAATTAAATATGGAATATAAACATGTAATAGAATTGTTTGTGTTTGTGACACTGATGTCATCTTGTATAGAAGGCTCGCCAAGACATGTAATAACGACTCTTTTTGTTGTAATAATTCAAAATTTGCTGTTGAGTCGAAGTTAAGATTTGTTCGAAGTGAGCGGTAAGCGATGCTCGTAATCCAATAATTGATGCGTTCGGTTAGATGCATGCACAGGTAATTCGCACTTGGTACGACGTTGAGTAATTTCTCACAGCCGTTCGGAAGAAAGTGTATTGCGAGCAGTAACGAGATCGGCAAATCTCGCCAGAGATTCAAGTAATTCTCGTACACTGAATGCCCACGCGCACCGAGAACATTATGTGACAAAATACGCGACGGAACTTCGGTGTGGTTCGCACTTAATATTTGGGATAAGAAGCGTTAAGAATGAATAACGATAGATGATCCATATTGATCAGGATCGGGAAGCGAAATGAACTTTCGCATACGGAACGTGTGCGCAACTTTTCGAGTATCGTGCAAGGAGATGCACGTCGTGCCATCTGAGATAGATAGCGTGATTAGAACAGGAGCGAGATATATTCGTGTTTTGAACGAAATGTCGGCAGAAGGCGGGTGATTGAATAGCTCGGTGTCTATGCGCTGTTTATTTACTCCGAAAATACATTTAAATTAACGATGATTTTATTTTTTATGTAATGAAATTATTTTCATTACATATAATGAAAGCATATCTTTTCAGTTATACAAGACAGTTTTGAGCGTCACGCTGATAATAATACAGGTATATAACAGACTTATTCTCTCAGTAATGCAGTAAGAAACATGATTTGATTATAGTTTGACAACAAATGTATAATTAAACGCATTTTTGTTAAATAGAATTTCTGGTTGTTTGACAAGATTCGACTTACAATTAATTAAACTTTACAATTAATTAACTTAGAATGTTTGATAGACTATATTATAAGAATTATATCATAAATATTATATTATAAATATCTGTTTATTATTTTGCAGATGGAGTTTGCAAACTATGAATACCTTTACTAGACATACGCTAACATTACCAGAATTCGGATTAACGTTAATCTCAACACAAGTCAGACAAACATGCTGTATTATTTTATGTCAGAATTGGGATTTAGTTGCACATTTCGGCCGATTTTCAGCTTAGTTCCTGCCCTTTACTTTTACCAACTCGCGCGCAGCCTAAATGCCGATTAACATATAGGTTGCGCGCAGATTGATAAAGTAAGTAGCAGGAACCAAGCTGAAAATCGGCCAAAATATGCAACTAAATCCCAACTTTGTTTTATATCATATGTACTGTATCCTATAATAGTGTAATGAAATAGAATGAAGTGATGTATGCTATGCCTGATGAGAAGACGTCTTCTCTTCTCAATGTAACTTTGAGTAGAAGTTTGTAATAAATGTTGAAGTTGCAATAGATTAATTTGAATTTTTATATGTTATACAAGAATCTCAAGTAGAATCTCAATTGCCTTCATCAGAAATAAGTAAAATATATTTTGAAAATTTTTAAAGATATTCTTTATGCTTATGAAATGCTTTAAATAATATTAAAACATTATCGTTTAAGTTTATTTTGTCAAATTTATTTAAAGATCGTTTTATATATATAATATATTCAATATTATGAATCCACTAATTGTGCATGATTTGTCGTGACATCATTAGTTATTTCGGCGGATAGTTCGCAGCAATCAAATATAATACGTTGATTATACGCATCGTTTTGATAATTTCGTTGTAATTATTAAAACAACAAGAAATATGTGACAGTGGTTTCGTGAAGACACATACAGTCAGAACCTTCCCAAATAAAACAAAAAATATAAATAAATAGCGCTCGAAGTTTGCACAACAAAACAATTCAATTACAAAATTGACGAAATAAATGAACAATACAAGATGTTTTATTGAAAATATTTAATATTAATTCAACATACAAATAATATAAATATAAGAATTAGACATTTCGATTCAGAGTCTTCTTCAACATAAATAAAATGAACCTGTCTATTTCGTTTGACAAATGTTGCAAATCGAAAAAATTCCATAGTCACACAGTTCATTTTTGTTAATGTTAATTTTCGTATAATAAATTCGTCACGATAAAGCGTCTAAGTCTAATTCTAAGAACGTGACGTTATTTGTTCGTGCAAACTATGTGTTTGTGGATTATTTTCTAAGTATAAGTTGCAAAACTTTCATATCAAATAAATATTGTCAGGACTTGACAGCTTGAGACACCATGTTACACTAAGAAATGGTGAAAAATATATTAATTTCGAAATTTTTGATTGTTCTCGGCGTAAACTCCACTTCACAAACATGTATTAATGCATATACTTTAATCCTGGAAAAGGATTTTCGAATCTGTGAAAGAGAAAAAAATATTTATTATACAAAAATTATGTGATTTAGTCGGTAATGCAGACAATTTTAGGATCCCCTTAATGGCAAGAATTACGTTTAGTCCCATAATGATAATACAATAAGAATAGTGTCAAAATTAATTTATCTAAATCAAATTATATTTAAAATTAATAGGAATTTCTGACTTAAAAAAAATTTTTTTTAATGAAAATTTAACATTGATAGTGTGAAACAATTTTTTCCAGATTTTCGATATATAATGACGCTTTTCATTTAGTGATGAGGATTACGTTTCAGTTACCGTAGATGATTGAGAATATATATATATATTTAATTATGACTAGTGGGAGAACATGAAGTTTTCCATTTATTGTTTCTAGTGGAATTACATTTCGTCCAAACAGTCTATATTTTAAGAAATTTCTTTTAAGATATCAAAATAAAAGGCTAAATTGAGCAACTCAGTGTCTTTAATACCGTGATTAATACGTTTTTTGTTCTTTGATATAAAACATTTCTAATATTAATCTTTTATGATAGTTATATTCAATACCTAAAATTTTTTTTTTAGTATTTTTTCAGTCAAAATTGTGGTTATGTTCAATTATGTGTTCTGATATTACTGAATGTTTTGAAGAATCCAATTTTATATTATTCATATATTCCTTTACTCATGTTGTAATTATCTTTTTGATTGTCCAGTGATGATGCATTGCAGTTTTTACAATTGATTTTATAAACTACATGATATATTCGAGATGATTCCGTAATATCTTTCTGTACTTTAATAAATTTGTTTAGATTGTTTATCGATCTAAACCTAAAAGTAGTTTTAATTTATTAAATATCGATGTGACTGATTTCTAAATCTCTTTACATAAGGAATTACCATAAGATCTTTTTTAATGATATTACGATTATCATCTGCTTTTTGATCATAATTTAAAAATTTGGATTTATTAACGGAATTTTTATAACAGATTTTTTATCCTTTTATTAATCGTGTTAAAAATGAGATCTTCAAGGAAATCATTATCCATCAATAAATTGCATCTTTCTACATTACTCTCATAAAAGGATGGATAATAAAATAACAATTAAATTGTAAATAGTTCCTACTTTTTGACATTGTGAATGGTTCGAAAAATATATGTATAATGATCAGAAAATGCATTTTTGTGGAATTTATAATAATTTTATTTGTAGATCTTATTAATAAGATGTCCAAAAAATTGAGATAATGAATTTTCCTCAATCTCACTTGTGAATTTAAGTCTTTTATGATATATGTTAAATTTTGTAAGGATATTCTTTTATTTCCTATAATTTAATTAAATCATTTATTCTTTTTTCAATCATCTTTTCAATGTGGACGAATCAAGTGGAGATTCTAAAATGAAAAGGTAAAATAGCTAATGTTAATCAATAAACTATATATTAAGTATGATAGTAATTTTAAATCAGTATAATAGTAATTTGTATAAATATTTTGATAATAATAATTGTATGTATTTTTCTTTATTTAGAACGCTCAGAATGTAATCTTTAAAATCTAACCTATCAAAATTATCAAAACTCATGTTCTTTATTGCAGATCAGAACAACCAAATTATGATGATTCTGCAGTGAGTTATGTACAATTCTCAAAAGAGATGGAAGTATTTGTCAAATTCAAGGAAATCCTAAATATCGAGTGAACAAGGCTTATGTTGTAATGCTAGTCGACGAAGACGATGAAAAAGTAATAGAAATTCAATGTCAAGATTGTGCTGCTTCAGAAGGGGTGGATACTTTTAAAATATAAAAATTATTGTAAAAATATAATGTAAGTAAATTTATTATATTTTTATTAAAATTAATAAAATCGAAATAAAACAATAAATTAATGGACTCCTTATATTTAATATAACAATAAGTATCAATAACGAGGTGATAAAAGTCGTCACTAGAATTGCGCAGTATCAAATATTAAAATTTACTACATTAAAACTCTATATTACATCAACTTGAAAACCTGGGCTGAATATTTCGGCAAAGTTTCATTTGAGTCATTTTCAGCAGAAATGATGACAAGATATCTGTTGCATCGTTACATGATTTCGTGATCACGTCTGTAATGAGGTGAATCTTCCTTGATAAAAATTATTAACCATTACAGTTCCTAGGCTAAGTGGTAATCAAAAGCCTCAATTTCAAACGACGAAATCACGAACGTGATATAATTGTATAGTTTATTTGATTTTTTACAGACAAAAATTAGAGATATAAAATTTGTCTTAAATTATACATTATATGTGTCAAAATTCGTTAAAGTATATAACAGTGTCACTGTTTCCTGGATACGTCACAGAAGTGAAGAACCAGAGCTTATAGCAACTGTATGTTACTGGCAAAATTAGTTCAAGTTTCGGATAATGTCAGAAAAAAAATATATAAATATAAAAGCAAAGGATATGATGAAAGTGAAATACCCAAAAGATAATAAAAGTATGGCAGTTCCTCAAGCCGCACAGGAATGCCACCTGCACGACACCAGCACGATACGAGCTTTCTCACAACGTGCGCGCATGCAACGAGGCGCGAGTACCACAGCTCAGCCCCTTCCCCAGAGGGCTGGCGAGAACTCGCGCTTAAGATCCGCCCGGCGGGAGATAAGGCTCGCCAGAGTGAAAGAAAGCAGTTCAATTGCACTCTCGAGCGCTGTTATAACTGTCGCTACGAAGCTGCCTCGGTATACGAGATCAGCAAAGGCGTCCATCGATAAAACCGCTGTAGCGACATCACAGAAACGTAGCCACGAAGTAAGACTTTAAGGAGACTCCACTCAGAATGGACTTATTTTACATCGAATTAAGTTTCTATTCTCGACACTCATGGCGGTTCTGAACTTGGCAGTCCTGCGCCATAGGAAAAAGTGTTACGAACGTAATTTAAGGCAATTTTATCTGCGACAAATTAATATTCCTAATTAATATTAATATTCCTTCCTGACAATCTTGACAAAGATTAATCGCAGACTAAATCGCTTTTACGGGATTATTATAAGTTACATTTGTGACACTTTTTCCTACGATGTACTCATTACCGCAGTACCAGCAAGTTTACAAGCGCCGCGAATGAATCGAAACTTAACTTGAAATTCAATATGGGTTCACTTTTATTTATGTTAGTGGAGTCTCCTTAATCTTACTTCGTGGGCGCAGCCCAGCAGCAACGAAGTAACATCGGCCTAACAGCGAAGACATAGCACAGACGCCAACAGCGGAGCAGCCAGGTCCCGCAGAGGAGTGACAGCAACCAGCAAGCATGGCTAGAGACAGAAGCAGCAAGCACCAGCGACTCCACGCTCACCGTCACCAATAAGATGAAAACTCATCTCACTCGACGCATCATCACCGCAGCGCCTGAGACTCAGCATGTGGGACTGCCGGCTCCAAAGATATACGCCGAATTATCCCATCCCATCTTACCACTGTGACACTGCCTAGGATCATTACCGGTACGCAAACGTTGGAAAACGAATGGGAAACTTTGCCGAAGCTGAGGAAAGCTCTCTCTATACCCTGCCGGCATGGCGAAGGAAACCTTCCTGCTGCCTACAGACCATTCCGCCAAAGTCGACTGCAACAACAACAAATGCTGGGGTGATATTTCCACTAAGTGGATGCGCTGCAAGCCGCTAATCATATATCGCGAACGCGTAACGTAGTACGCATCACAAACAGTCCTTTTTAGGGCCACATAAAGTATCACAACTCTTTTCAGAGTCACCACACTCCTCATACATAAGACTATAAATATACTGTAAATAGATTCGTATTCAAGTCTCGTCATTCAACCGAAACTCTTCCACACTGTGATCACTGCGTGTGTACTATCTTCACTACGGGCGAATAGTTGAGACCAAAAGCGATGACCGACTGCAAGATCCGAACACGCGATAACGATAGGGACATATATCGTACACACGAATAGCCATAACAGCCATAATTGGCAACAACACATACGCCACAAAAGTAATTATAATTCAGATAATTTTTATAACTCGTTCGTCAGGTTGTAGCGTGATATATCCGTACATAATGATCACGAATCCGTTGACTGCATACAGCTGGTAAGTTGCTGCGTTTTACAGTTTCTGCCTTGTATGTGCATCTACGAATAGATGCTTAAATCCGAGTCTGTACCTTTATGAGGTATCTTATTTTAGAGGTACGATTTGTCATGAACAGGCTGATGAGGTTCGAGTCGCTAGCGGTCTTTAAGTGCCCTCCTTGTTTTCCTGAAAATTGCAGGGTTTGATGCACTTCTTTGTTTCGACCTCAAATCATCGGTAATAGTAACAGATATCCTTCTGAATGGTGCTTGTGATTTCAGCTTCTACTTCGCTCGCGTTTCTTTGCTTTCGCGAGCTTCGTGATTAGAAAGACAATTTATTTCGTTAACTCTTGGAGTTGTATCTCCAAGATTCTAGATGTCGCTATATCCGCTGTGATTGATGTGACGGCCACGACTATCCTGCTTGTGACTTTGTGGACTTTGTCTGCTTGATCGGCTATCTCGGTTAGCCGATCTTCGATCCTAGTTGCTATGATGGCTTGCATCTGTGATGACAAGCGTCCCAACCGTAGGGTATGGAGTAGTTGATCAGATACGGTCGTACCTGCCAATGTGCAGGTGACGAAAGAAGGGAAGGTTTTCTATCCCCTTGTTCCTTATGCGCTGCTCTTGGGATGCTAACAGCTTCTGTATCAGAGCAGTTCAACTAAGATATTTATCCTTATCGGGTGGATATCAGGTCCTTTACTTCCCGGACATGGCATCTAACTGTGAGAGTGCGTAGGCGTACTTGGTGGCGTCTTGCGTTATTCCACTAAGCATGAATTGCCCTTCTATTTGGGTTCCTTCGGCCAAAAAGGCGGGAACTTGATTGCGATCCATTGTATGCTGGGGGATTAATGGCTGCCTTCCCGTCTGTTCTGTTTCCATCTTCCATCTTGGATCACATCGGGGTCACCAGTTTAGTAGTTTAGTTATATGGAAACAGATTTACGCGTATGCGTGCTCTATTCCAACAGTCCTAATAAAGACGATTTTGTGTGCGAACTAAAAGATCCAAGCCAGAGGAGGCCTGAGAAGGGCTCGACAGCGACGGGTGTTAGCCGCTAACGCCTACGCCGATGATGTAGGTATTGTTTGTCCGATCTTCTGTATTCGTCCGATCTCTCTCGATCATTTCTGTGGCGTGACTATGGTCGATCTCTCGAGGTTTCTTGGGACGTCGTTTCCTACCATCTAAATCGTACCAATGACCATGGCCGCAGATGTTGGGTATCCCTGATCACCTTGTCAGGCTTATCCGTCTGCGTCACCTATGGACCGCGGCGGGGAGACCAATATCGGAATCTCTTTAAAATATGATGGAGATATGGGCCGGTATGTTTGTACATCCCCGTCTTCCAGATGGCCTTGTGAAAGCGGCGGTAACAGCAACGGCTGTAGCGTGTAAGAGGAACGGTCTTCGCTGGTTGCGGTGATCTGCGTATGGGGAGGGGAGGGGTCAGAACCTCACAGGCTGCTACTGATGATCGGTCGAGTGTTGCTGCACGCCTGCGGACAGCGGGCTGTTGATAACCATTTGTTGAGAGCTGCTGTGGCTCTACTCCTCGTAATAGATCCACTGAAGACTGCTGGGGATGTCCCGCAGATAACTTCACTGATTGCAACGATTCCTTTAGCTTGCGAATGCACACCTTACTGGTTGTTGGAGAGTGTGCCGACCTTAAAGAGAGTGATCGCCATATGTAGTCCTCGTTGAGGCGCTTAATGCCGACAATGTCCAAAAGTCACTCTATCAAGTGAGTTATTGGGCTATGAACCTGAGATAAGTTGGTTCAGGTAACTTTTTTGTTATAGTAAATTACGGAATTACTTAAAGAGAATTCTGCGACCTGTATAACACTTAAAGAATAAATTTCACTTAGACATAATAATAAAAATTTTTGAAATAGAACTTATTTCAAGAGTAGCAAGCACAGGAGAAAAATTAAAAAATTCCAAAACATAAATAGATTAATAAAAATAAAATAAATAAATAAATAAATAAGAACTAATATGAAATGATAGAAATAGAAAAAGAAAGAAAATAGAAGAAAAATATTGGGTATGGGAAAAAGTTCGTGGCGATTTTTTAGTAAAATTAAAGTCTTTTTCTTAAAGTATTGAAATCAATTTATTTAAACCAAATATGCTCCATTATTTTCTATAATATTTTGCCATTTTTGGGGCAGAGCCATAATTCCATCGCGATAGAACTTCTGTGGTTTCTGATCGAAAAACTGCTTCAAGTGATTTTCACTGGCCTCTTTTGAAGCTAGCTTTACCATTAAGAGAGTTCTGCAAAGATCTAAACAAATGATAGTCTGAGGGTGCTATATATACGATGAATGCATTAAAACTTCCAAGCTCTTGCAATGTTTGCCGAGTCATCAAAGATGTGTATGGTCGAGCGTTATCGTGATGGAAGACGACACCTCTCCTATTGATTAATTCTGGCCGCTTCCTCTCAATTGCTTTTCTGTAGTTGTTCACAGTAGAGTTCGGAATTAATTATTTGATTGGACGATAACAGCTCATAGTGAACGATTCCCTTCCAGTCCCATTATACACACATCTTCGTCAATCCAGGTTTTGCTTGCGCTTTTTCTTCTTTCTTTATCCATGATCTTTTTCTAGTTAGATTGTTGTAAGTGATCTATTTTCCATCATCAGTTATCATTCTCTTCAGAAATGGCTCAATGTCATTCCGTTTCAGTAGCGTCACAAATGTTAATTCGGTCCATCATATTCATAACACTCAACTCGTGAGGAATCCAAACATCGAGCTTCTTTTTGTATCCAGTTTTGTGTAAATGATTTAAAATTGTTTTGTGGTGCCTAGTTCTCTGGCAATCTCCACAGTGCTCACATGCTTATCACGCTCGACTTTTACCGACCTTTATCTACTTTTTGATTTCATCGGACTTTTCAGTGATTGGTTGACCGGAGCGAGGTTCATCTTTCACATCGAAATTTCCAGCACGAAAGCGAGCGAACCATTTCCGTACTGCTGATTTTGATAGAGTATCTTCACCGTAAATAGCGCAAATTTTTTCACAAGCCTGTGCAGCATTTTTGCCTTTACTGTAGTGATACTGCAAAATATAGCGAATTTTTTCCTTATTTATTTCCATTTTCAAAATAAAATAACTTTTGATCCACTTCATCGATTTTAATCTTTTTCGGCTCAACAAAGATTAAAACAAAGGTTAAAATGTCACTTTTTAAACGCACGTCTAGTGTTGCCGATGCAATTAGTAGTTGCCGACTGCTGAGCATTTAATGCCATCTAGCGGGAAAAATGCCACGAACTTTTTCCCACACCCAATATATCGAAGTAAATCAGTTTGTTAACAGTATAAAGTATATTAGCAGCTTTGCAAAAAGAAAAAACATGCCAAAAAAAACTATAGCAGTACATTGTATCATTCCATTATGGATGCAAAGGAACAAAAGACTTTGGTAATTTACATTTAATACGAAATGGACGATCTTCCAACTCATAATTATCCACATTGCTAATTAGCGAGTTTTTATGTTGAATATTATAAGCTCTGGATATCATTCGTGCAATGACAACATCAACCGGCTCTACACCTGAAATCGAGTACAAATCAGTGATCGATGTGCGTATATTGATTCATGCATGCTATTTGTTTTTAGATTCAATCTTTTACATACCATTACAAAATTAATTTCACTCGCGCTGTCTAGTGAAATTCGTAATTGTCCATTATCTCCCTTAATGTTTACGATAGCGGTTGACATTTATACTCGCTTGCACTTAACTCTGTTTTACTCGTGGCATACCGATGCATCGTTCGACATCTCTCACTCCGTATTCGACATTGACCTACTGCTAATTCTTTTGATTTCCTTGTATCTTTTCTCTTTGATCCTGTTTCTCCTCTAATTGGATGACATACAATATTGTAAGATTACAGTTCGTTCTTCCGTCCGGTACGGGGACGTCGCCAATGATATATGTTGATGAGCACGGCCGACCTAGCGCGAAAGATTCTTGTCAGGAAAGGAGGGAGGCTTTGACTTAGAATAGCTGTATTATTTTATGTCCACGAATACATTTATTCTCTACTGAGTACAATCTAAAATTAACGGAGCTCGAAAAGAACTGTTGCTCATGAATGACTTGCTTGTTCTGCGATTCGCTTTCGACTCGCTCCGGCTCATGTCGTTCGCAAGTTCGAGAGTATCCGTGCATACGCAGATCATTCGTGATCTGTCAAACGCTAATTGGCTCCATATGGGCCTTCGCGGCAATGGTGCTCTACGTAGTGGTGGAATTTTCTTAGAGGACACAGGCATTTTCTTATGCCATTCTCAGCATTCTCGACAAACATTCGATTTGCAATCATCTCTCAGACGAAATGGTCATTCTGGAGGCAGTTTATGCATAATTTTAACCGTTTAGCTTCTTGAATTCTATTTTTAGCGGAGAAACTCAAGAACTTATTGCACAAATATGTGAGATATCTCTGGCACAGATAACATCCCACACAACACGAATGACTGTTTGTCGGCTTATAGTCGACTTTATCCAGTCGGCATATGGTCGACTGTTGAAAATTGACTTAAAAAAAAGTCGACTGTTCCCAGTTGACTTAAAGTCGATTGTTCCCAGTTGACTATGAGTCAACTATGAGTTGACTATTTGCTGGCTATTATCGATTATGTTTTAATCGACTGTAAGTTGATTTAAAAGTGACAAAAAGCTCTATTCTTCACGCACACACGCACACACGAAATATTTTATTATTAAAGTTAGGAAAGTTAAAAAGGTCAAGAAATTAATGAACAATTCAATATTATGAAAAATTATATTTTAATGTTAAATAATAATTATATCGTACGTTTCGAATTTCACAAAGTTTTTATAATTTTGAGCTATATACATATATATGATTGTTTATGAAATAATAATAAAAAAAATTCATCAATTACATGTTGCTCTTGCAGTTTTTCTGTAAAGTTGATAATATTTAAGTAAAAAATTATTGAAAACCAATTTTCAGCAATTTTTAACAATTAATATCTTGTTAATTATTGCGAAAATTATAAAATAGTAGAGGACTTTTCTCAGTTTTAGGCCATTCTGCCCCTATGCAAAAGATTTATCATTATTTTCCAAACACTGTGTGTGTGTGTGTGTGTGCGTGTGTGTGTGTGTGTGTGTGTGTGTGTGTGTGTGTGTGTGCGTGCGTGCGTGCGTGTGTGTGTGCGTGTGTGTGTGTGTGTGTATGTGTGTGTGTAAAGTGTCTTTAAATTTCGGCATCATCTATCCTGAGCAAGTAGAGCATACTAAACTGAGTCGAAAAGTCCTCCACCATTTTGCGATTTTCGCAATAGTTAACGAGATATTATTGTAATTATTAAAAATCGCTAAATATTGATTTTACAATAATTTTTTACTCAAATATTATCAATTTTACAGAAAAATAACAAGAGATAAAACTTGTTTATTTTCTTCTTATAAAGTTTTGAGAATTTTTTAATATTGCATTTTCTCATGGTGATAAAAATAAGAAATGCAGTACTAAAAAATTGATAAAAAATTCTTTGTTGATATAAAATTTTTAAAGTTCTATGAGAAGAAAATTAATGATTTTTGTTTCTTACAATTTTTCTATAAAGTTGATAGTATTTGAAAAAAAATTATTGAAAATTTAAATTAATATTTAAAAAAATTATTGAAAATTTAAATTAATATTTAGCGGCGATTTTTAATAATTAATATCTCGTTAACCATTGTAAAAATCACAAAATAGTAGAGGACTCAATTTAGCTCGTTCTACCTGCTCAGGATGGGTGATACCGAAATTTAAGGACACCTATATAAGAAAATATTTATATACACGCTGCCATGTATTAATGCATACGCTCTATA
Organism: Atta colombica; assembly: GCF_001594045.1. Taxonomy (NCBI): domain Eukaryota; kingdom Metazoa; phylum Arthropoda; class Insecta; order Hymenoptera; family Formicidae; genus Atta; species Atta colombica. Next base: position 1,925,380 of record NW_017259206.1, read on the forward strand.
TACATATCAGTTAGCGCGAAAAATATTATTTAATCCTTAATAATCAAAAGATTAAACATATCCGATCGGAGATCGAGAAATCTGGATTGAACTCCGATTGAGATAATGTTTGTTGTTCGCAATAAGTTTTTTATATTTTATAAAATGTTAGTAGCAAATTGACGAAAATTAATTTGTAATATTATCATTATTTCAAACGTTACGAAATAAAATATATGTTATGTGAAATATATAAAAGAGTAGAAATATATATATATA
>NW_017259206.1:1925737-1951139 GCF_001594045.1 Atta colombica
GATTTGATTGAAAAGTGTTTGCATAGTATTGTGTTCCTATTTTAATATGACGACATTTGTATCAAATAAGGAGCATTCGCGGACAGCATTAATTTTTTGTTTTCATTTGAAAACTGCTGCGGAATCATACCGATTACTTGGAGAAGCTTATGACGAACATGCTCCATCGCAAAAAACGTATGAACGATGGTTTCAGCGTTTCAAAATTGGAGATTTCGATGTTGCAGACAAGGAACATGGAAAACCGCCCAAAAAGTACGAAGACGTGGAATTGCAAGCATTGCTGGATGAAGATGATTCACAAACACAAAAACAACTCGCAGAGCAATTGAGCGTTAGTCAACAAGCTATTTCCAATCGCCTACGAGAGATGGGAAAGATTCAGAAAGTCGGCAGATAGGTGCCACATGAATTGAACGAGAGACAGATGGAGAGGCGGAAAAACATATGTGAAATTTTGCTCCAACGATACAGAAGAACGTCATTCATCATATCATTACTGGGGATGAAAAGTGGATTTTTTTTAAGAATCCCAAGCACAAAAAATCATGGGTAGACCCAGGCACACCATCCATATTGACCGCAAGACCGAATCGCTTTGGCAGGAAGACGATGCTTTGTGTTTGGTGGGACCAGAAGGATGTGGTTTATTATGAGCTATTGAAGCCTGGCGAAACAGTTAATATCAAACGCTATCAACAATTAATCGATTTGAACCGTTCGTTACTTAAAACGATCAGAATATTAAAAGAGATAACACAAGGTCATTTTTCTCCATGACAATGTTCCATCACATACGGCAAAACCAGTTCGGGAAGCACTCAGCTGGGAAGTTCTACCCCATGCGGCTTACTCATCAGACTTGGCTTCTTCCGATTATCACTTGTTTGCATCGATGGGTCACGCACTTGTTGAGCAGCGCTTTGGTTCGTACGAAGATGTGAAAAAATGGATGAATGGTTCGCGGAAAAAGGGGAAGATTTTTACTAGCGTGATATCCACAAATTGTCCGAAAGATAGGAAAAATATGTAAGCAATGGAGCATGCTTTGAATAAAATCTCTTTTTATCATTCTTCCTAATTAATAAATTTAACGTGTTTTTTTTGGGAAAAAAGTCATTTCATACTTATACACGTAGTATATATATATATATTTATCCCAACATTTAACTTTGATCGCTTATAAGAGCTTCTTATACTTGAATGAGAAAATATGTATATATAGGAAAATGTATATTTTATATTACATCATCGCATTATCCTGTTTTTTATTTTACCTGCGTATAATAATTCTATTTTATTCGCATGAACATTTCCAAAAACGTGCTTGAATAATTTATTATAGAACAATAATCGCTAATAATTGTATTAAAACATTTATTATATAAATTTCTTCAAAATGTTCATTCCTGTATAATTAATTATGTTGTTTTATATGACAATAAAAGTTTATATGAGTATATTGTGCTTCTCTGGAAAATAAAATTTATTATAATAAAACTTTCCAGCTAACCAAAATTGATAATAAGTTAATTTCCGAATAGTCAATTTCTGGATAGTTAATATTTCTATTTCTGTGTTAATTTATTTTAATGACACTGATAACTATAAAATATCTTTCAATCATGTCCAATAACTTAACAAAGAAGTGGAACATTATTAACCAAAAGTTGATTATTCGATCATTTCAACTGAATCAATAATAGTCGATTTATTTTCAAGACAATAGTTGACTATTAATTGACATTCAGATTTGATTAAAAAGTCGACTCTTGATTTCTTTAGTCGACTTTCAATCGACTATTAGTCAACATTCGGACTGACTTTGAAGTCGATTTTTGACTTCTCCAGTCAATTTATGGTCGACTTTAGTTAAACACTTCGTGTTTAGAATAAATTGAAATTCTTATTCTTTTTTCTATTCCCTGTTTCTTTTATTATGCGGAGCCTCTTATCTTATTTTATGTACCTTATGTACAGGCATATATCAGAAATGTCAAAAAGATTACTCTCAAATACACTCTCCAATACACTACTTACACAATGTCATCAATCCATAAAAATTAAATTGTGTTGACTAGGATATTTTCGTCACAACACTATTATATCCCCTCTTTTTTTATGGAAATTGTCGTGTAATCCCCGCGTCTAGTATGCAGAAGCCATAAATTAATAGAAGTAATTAACAATCATATAACGTGTAATTGACATTTGTTTCTACATGTGACAGCAGTTCATTATACTTAAAAGCTAAAATATCTTTTAATGTCTCTATAATAATGCTGTAAGATTTGTTGATAAAATATGTATTATATATTCAAACAACAATTCTTAATACCTACAATGTTGCAGCGATATTAATGCAATTTGCAATATTGCAATATTTTTGCAATGTTACTGCAAGTTTCTATATATGAGAATGTTTTAGATCAAATTTCTTTACTCATCTTTATTTTTCTCAATTTAACGAAATTATTTTCCCTACGGAACAGCACTAGACTTTCCGTTTACGCCACGCCGATCCCTACGGATCGATGCTCAATTTTTTATTTAAGCTACGCCGCCGCGCCGATCCTTGCGTATCGAGAATAAACATTTCATTTAGGCGATGTCCTAAACGTTTCGTTTAGGATTAGTTCTTGAGGAATTTAAAATAATAAGTGAAGAATATAAATATAAGCGCGTGAATCTCTTCTAGTGTCTCCAGTTGCCTGGATGATATTATGTGGCGTAAACGGAAAGTAAAACAAAATAGATTTGGCATTTAATGTATCAAGTTTAATGAAAACATATTTTTTCCAATTGTACAGCTTTGAGCGTCTTAATAATTTTGATACAGATATGTAAACCTTCTCGCAGTAATGCATTAAAAAAAATGTCTTTATTATGGTTTATGAAAAATGTAAACAAATGCATTTTAATTAATCAAACAGAATTTCTGGTTATTACAACACATTCGAGATTTTATAATTAGAACATTTGATAAATTGTATTGTATTATATTATAGGTATTATATAAAGGATTATATTATATATTACATAATAATAAATGGATTACATTATATTATATTATAAAAATTTAATGTTTTTTAGATGGACTTAATAAACTACTATATAGACATATGAATTAGACATTACCAGAATTTAATTAACATTAATCTCAACATACTTTAGCAATTTGATTATTGTGCCAATCGACATAAGTTGGATTAATATATAATCACAACAATGCAATAATATATTGCATTGTTTATGTCGAACATGTCGTATGCTATAGTAAAGTTGAATAAAGTGATCGTGGCTAACGAGAAAATGTCTTCTTTTCTCTGTCAATTTTGAGTAATGTAAGAAGTTTTGAAGATTGTTGCAGTAGGTTAATTCGAATTTCTAGATAAATATTACTTTGTAAATAAAACAATGTAAATAAAACAATACATTTCACACATGATGATCATAATGTATCATTTATCCTTATTTACTCGATGAACAATAAAGATAAATAATGCATTATGAAATATAAATATTTAACGGGAAAACATTATTTGATCAACAAAAAATTCTGCAGATATAGTTAACGAAAAAAAATGTATTCTCTCAATTTGTGAATTTTAGAAGGCATCATATAATCAACAAAAAATTTTGATTGATTTATCAAGAAAAAATTCGACCAACAAGGAATTCTGATATATTTAATATACCTGGTCAAATTCGAAAAAAAATTATTTATTTATGAATAATCCATGAAAATGTCCCTTTTTAGCAATCTTGGTCACTGTTCTGTGTATTAAATTCCAAAACATTGAATATCCTACTTGCTATAAAACAAGTTTGAAGTGAAATATTTAAAAAGTTTGAAGTATTTATTAATTTGTTATTTATCGTTCAGTAAATAACACGATTAAATTATTGCCGCTTAAAATTATTAGAAAATAAAATTTAAACTAAAGCAGAATTGATATCATAATTGATTAACATCATAATTGATTAAACAGAAATATAGAGAAAAGAAATTAAAAAGAAATTATATAAAAATAAAAGTAAAATATACGATTCTTTTTCTGTACAAAAAACTCTTATAATCTCTAATAATTACAACACAAATAATTATCATTTTCGTTTTATTATCATTATATACTACTTTCTCATATAGTTTATTTATAATTTTATTTACAATATCTATTTTACAAAATGTTATTTATGCATATATTATCTACAAGAGACAATATTTACAAATTCATATTTATCGTGCATGCTTGTAATTATGTACATACATATAATTATTTATAATTATACACACAATCATATTAATATATAAGTTCCACTACTGCTATAGTTTTTTATCAAGCATTTTTATCAAGCATATTGATAACGTGACGAGTGTATAATTTGATCATCAGATGATTAAGTAGCATCATCATAGGGAATTTGGTGTATTCTAGAAAAAAAATGTATTGTCAAAGATCTACTAAAAATAAAATAATAAGTGCATTATGCGACAATATTCTTTATTCAGATCGAAATGATTTTCCGTTGACAAAAAAATTTTATCTTTATCGAATTATAGATATTATGAGCCTTAAAAGAAGACTAATATCCATATTCATAGTTAGACCTAGAGTGTAGCATATGAAATCGGCCCTCGCATCAATCGAGTTCAAATTAATATCATTACCCTTGAGATATAAAACTTACTCCAAAAATCAGTCTTGAAATTGCATTTTTTGGGGAGTTATAAAGGAAAAAATTGAAATAAGATTTTTCTTGAAAAACGACTGGACCGAATTTATTGAAAAATATATATGTTGTAAACATTGTTAAAGTAAGTTTAAGAAATTTTTTGCAATTTTTGTGATTAAAAAAAATTTTTGTGTTTAAAAAATTTTCGAATTCTTTATAAATTTTTTTTTTAGAAATACCACTTCTATATTTTTACGAAAATATCTTTAAATTGTAAACTTTAACATATATTTTTTCCAAATCGATCAGAGGGATAGAACATGGTTAAAAATAACAATTATGCATGCAATACCACGTGGGCTGGGTGACTGCAGCGTACAGCGCGGATGATTATCTATTTACATCGGGGTGCTTTTTTAACGTGAGTATCCTCACCTTTCACATTATTTATTCACATCGAAGTTTTTTTTTAATGTCGAGTCTCCTCGCTTCTCACACCTAAATAGATAACATGAGCGAAGAGACTCACATTAAAAAAAGCACCCTGATGTGAATAGATAACGCGAGAAGCGAAGAGACTCATTAAAAAGGCGGAATATAATTATCATTTTCTACTATGTTCCATCTCTCCGATCGATTTGGAAACAATACATGTCAAAGTAGACAATCTAGAAACTTTTTCGTCAAAATATAGAAATGGTATCTAAAAATATCAAAAATAAATTCATAAAGAATTTGAAAATTTTTTAAACAGCTATTTTTTAAATTTAAATTTTTAGCTATTTTTTTAATCACAAAAATTGCAAAAAATTTTCTTAAACTTATTCCCTAAATAATGTTTACAACATATATATTTTTCAATAAATTCGGTCGTTTTCGAGAAAAATCACTTCTTATTTCGCTTTCCCCCTCATAACTTTCAAAAAAATGCAATTTCAAAGTTGATTTTATGAGGAAACTTTATATCTCAAGAGTTCCAACTAATGACACTAATTTGAGCTCGATTGGACGGGGGCCAATTTCACATGCTTATTTCGCTGTGCTCTTTATCTTTAGATGCTTAGTAGTCAATAAAATAATTCATAAAGCATCTGAAATAAATTATTATATTTAAGGAAGCCTTAAATATAAGGCCTGATTATGAATATGGGCATAAATATTCAATTCAAAGAAGGATGTTAAAAAAAAGAAATTAATTTTTATTCAAAAGATGTAAATAAAAGGAATATGTTTTTTAATAGATTTTGACTTTTTTTTAATATCATAAAATTCGTGGTGTTCGAAGAACACCTCGAAAATTGAGCAAGAATATTGAAATTTGAACAAATACACCAACCATGCTCGTGTTTAATTTTCAAAAAGTTCCTCAAAATAAAAATTTATTAATATTTTCGTATCTAAATCAAAATCTGTAAAAAAATACTTCTTTTTACACGCACCTTTTTAGGCAAAAGTCAACTCTTTTTAACCACCTTTCTTTATTATATACATATTAGTGTGATTATTTTGACAATTTTTGAAATTTAAGCGAGACACTCCCTAAAGTGGATCTAAAAATCAATATCTAAAAAAATAACATCAGATTTTTTTCAGATTTTTTTGAACAATTTTAACCAGTGCCATTGGGGCATACGAATAGGCGGAAAAGAACACCTTTGAGGACAAAATTCGACCGACGCTCTAATTTTTAATAAATTTTAAAGTTTTTTTTTAATTTGCTCGAAATTAAAAGCTAAATTAAGAGCTAAAAATCCATTTTGTATAAATTTGCTTACGATCCAAAGTAAAAATTGCTCCAATGAAGTGAGCAAAAAAAAACTAAAATTACGATAACAAATACAGAATCGGCAATTTTTAATTTTAATCATAATCAAAATTTATACAAAATGGGCTTATAGCTCATTCAATTCCGAGCAAAAAAAAACTTTAAAATCGCTTAAGAATTAGAGTATCGGCTGAATCTTTCCGCTCACTGTACGGGGTCTTGAAATTTAATATGGCTTTTAAATGAAAATTTTTTTTTAAATAATCTTTTGACAGCTAAAACAAAGATTATTATCAACATTGCAGCTGAAAAATATCGGAATTCGAGAAGATTCTGTATAATTACCTATTCTGTATAATTATCTTAATATATGATATATTATGTATTTTTTATTCAGACAGTTGTCAACACAATGAGTTCCCCTGTAATGTTGCCAATTCTCTGAAACTTTATTTTCATGAAGTTTAGGAATATTGATAGCTATCAGCTATCAAGACAATAAAAAATTCCCGTTTAAAAGCAATATTGAATTTCAAGGCTCCATACAATGGACGGAAAAATTCGGCCGACACTCTAATTTTTAACCAATTAAAAAATTTTTTTTTTTAATTTTTGTTTAATGTGCTCGAAATTGAATGAGCTATAAGCCCATTTTGATTATGATTCAAATTAAAAATTGCCGATCCCATGATGGAATCAGAAAGGTGAAGCATTGCATATGATGGGGAAAGAAGGGGGCGAACCAAACGCTATAGGCATGTCACTGTCTATTACGCATCCTTCGAAATGCTTCTTTCTGATTCCATCATGACCGATTCAATATTCGTTATCATATACTTTTTTCTGCTCATTTCATTGGATCGGCAATTTTTACTTTGGATCATAATCAAAATTTACGCAAAATAGACTTTTAGCTCATTTAATTTTGAGCAATTTAAAAAAAACTTTAAAAATTGGTTAAAAATTAGAGTATTGGCCGAATTTTGCCCACAAAGATATTTTTCCGCCCTAACCTGTACCCCGGTGATACAGATTAAAATTGCTTAAAAAATGTGATGTTATTTTTTGAGATATTAAACCAGAAGGTATCCCTATTAAATTTCAAAAATTGTTAAAATAATAATCATCCTAATATACGTATATATCAATCTCTCTTAAAAGAAATTGTGTGTATATCAAGTGCAGATAAAGAAAAAAAAATTACTTTAATTTTTAATAAAAAATATTCTTTTTGTGTTGATCAAAATATACTTATTATTAAATATTTTGTATACAACTTAATGAGGATATAATTGTACAAAGTATGTTATCAAAATGGATAAAAATAATATCTTTTTTCTTCATGTACATACGTATTCATAAATCTTACCATATAAAATTGTTATAGGTATTATCGACCAAACTGCCATATTTTGTTTACACGCATTATGTGATGCGATCAGAATTTCATCTAAATATTTCAATACTTTCTCATTGCGTCGATAGTTTTCCAATTTAAGTCGATAACCTTCATTATCATGAATCTCAACAATAATCTTATTAAAGGAATTTCCTAAAAGATATAGAAGACCAATATTTAACTGCGTTAACAAAGAGTAACCAATTAAAACAAGTGTTTTTTCTGATTCGAGCTTCTTTAATCGATCATAAATTTCGGCAATTATTCGATGACTGTCATAATTTTGAACGAATTGGAAGCTTAATATCTCATAGCTTGGATCAATTTGTGATATGAATTCTGTCGTAATTTCTGCTGGTGGAAAGCAGACGGTGATGTGCATATCTTGCATTACGTCATCAATTTTGTCCAATATTTGCACAATTTTCGAGTCGCAAAAGCGTGAACTACATATTTTGTTAAATAACTTTCCTGTTTGTATCTCTAAAGCTTCTGGTAATGGCTGTAGATTCCACTACAAATGTAAAATAATCATGTTATAAATAATGTATATTCATGATTTTATCTCAGATGTACTATAAATTAAAATATTTTATTGATCTTTTTTTAATTTTAATTTGTCAATCTCGAATACAATAGAATTTTATGAGAATCGAAATTTCTTGAATTGTAAAGCTACATGATATGTATGTTTTTTATAACTTATAAAGACATTTTAGAAACATAATTGAAAAATTTGCTTACAACGTAAAATTTTTCTGACGGCCATTCAATCTCTTTCGTGTTATTCCATACTTGCAACAAACGCTCTTGCGGCTCTAAATCTTGACTCTTACAACGCTCATTGTACGAATCAATGTGCAATTTTTTATTCATAAATTGATTGTTATTTTTTTCAATTATTTCCCGGCCGACTATTTTATCTACAGGATCTATTTTTTTTAATCTGTAATCTTCGAGATATTTGATACTGATCATTCGTTTGACAAATGATGTCGAAAGATGCTTATAAAAATTATCTCTCTTGTGAAACGTTCTTATGTTATCCTCTATGATCTTACATTGATGAAACTTGAAAAATTTGCAGCATTGCTCAATCCTCCGTAAAAAACCATCCGGAATATCCCGCAGGTTAAACATCGCATTCACAGGTGGCACATTGTCATAATAATATTTAAGTGTACATAAATATGGTGCTATATAATCTTTGCCCTTGAAATTCATACAAACAACATACATTTCTGAGTTTCCTCCTTTACTGCTTGCTGGTTTCGTTACGCTGACCTGTTGGAAGGCGCAAGACAATAGATACATAAGACACACAGACTGGTGCTCAAACAGAGTGAAGAGCTTCAGCAAAAAGTTACCACCTTTTTGCAGAAGATGCAAGCAGGCCACCGTTTCACAAAAGTGCAATTGTGCCACTGCAGTCTCCTGCTCTCCAGGCATGTTTATACAATCTATGCTGCCATCCGCAGTAACCAGCAGAATCCGTCCCTTGCCATCCAGGGATTCGGATTTCTTCATCAGAGTGTCCAAGTTTTTCAAATTCATAATATCGCCTGTGTTATCAGCACCAAAACACCAATGTTTCAGAGTGTGTCTAATAAATCTATCATCTGCGACCATACTATCGTACGAATTTCCTTCACAGTAAGGATTCAAAGTGGTGGCTAGCCAATTCCACTGAACATCAGATGCATTTGTCTTCAGCCAGTGATTCAGAGCAGTCACGAACGCACCTGGCGCTTCGCAAAGATGAACGGACTTGAAATTTTTACTGTCCACTTCCTGGTAAATTTCATTCAATGGCACCAGAGAAAAATTGCTAGCAATTTCATAGAATTTACACCAGGCTTGAGTCACAAGTTCTGCCTGTATATTTTCTCTTACCATAGGTATAATTTCACCTGCTTCATTCATCCGATTTGTGTGCTGCTGCCATTTACTGAGATTAAAATTGTTCAGACGACCCTTCACCTCATTCAAATCTCTTTTTATCTTTTGTAATTTATTCAGCCACCATGGTGGTTCTGTAAACATAGACCCTACCTCGGGTAATACATACATTTGTGTATCTTGTTGTACATTTGAGATAGCAAAATGCTTTTCGAACAATATTGAAATATTAGATGACAAATCAGTATTCTTATCATTCTTGTCTTGCAATGTTTGTGATTGCTTTAAAGAAAAATTTTTTTCTTTCTTCTCCATCTTTGCATCTAAATAAACTAATTTAAACTGTAACTGCAAATCACTTTTATTCTGTATGTATAATAGTTGTAGTTTTTAAAATTCACTCAATAAAATTTTCTTAGTAATTCTTTCTCCTTATCTTATGTCATATCTGAAATGAAAGTTGCAGTCAAAATATATATCTTGTTACATAATCATAGGATCTTACTAGAGAACAATTTTGATTGCTTTCTAACAAGAAAAACAGATGACAGTATAGCATAATTAATTATTACATTCTTGTCATTTGTTAATATTAAAAAAAGATGAAATCACTGTGTCTCTTGCTGAAAAAGATCACAAAAAAAATAAAAACATATTTTATTAAAACATCTTATTGCTATAATTTGTAAACTGATTCGCATACAAATAGTTTGTAAATAGAATTGTATAAAATTTATGTGACAGAATGACTCAATGATAAAACTATAATATTTATAAAACTGAGATAAAAATAAATTCGTAATATAATAAATTTATAAAAAATGTGTAATATAATATTAAGATTAATAATAAGATAAATGTTAGAATAAGCTAATATATTCTAATAACATATATTTCCCTTAGCTATGTCATTTGCAGTCTCAATTCTTAAAATGAAAGATAATATAAACTTATTTTGTTTGGATTTTTTATATTTTGTCCCTTTTTTTTCTGCTTGCTTTCTTAAAAAAAATTAAAAATAGCATGTACCTTGATTACAGGAATGCAAGGAGGTGCATCGAGTGAAAAATAAAAATAATTGTGTATCTTGCATTTTGAATCTTGCAAAGATCTTGCATTGCGAAAATAGGTAATAATACGAATAATAATATGCTATAACCTATAACTAGAAACAATAGATCTGACAAATTCCTATTCAGTAACTCTTAATGTCGGTCCGCTATCGTTGCACAGGTATTAAAAAGATGTTTAAAAAATTGTGCAATTACAATATAATGATATCGACACTTAAGAGTTATAGAATATAGAAGCCAAAGAATTACGTTTCAATGGAATTCTAATAACGTTTTCTCTTGGCTACACTATCGCCCACCAGTGCAACACTCAGACAGTGTAGGTCTGTTTTTTATTGCTGCACTCTGAACCGGTGCAATAAGTTGAAGTGAAACAAACGTATATTTGTTTCATTTCAATTTATTGTACTGTGTATCAGTTCAAAAAGTGCAACAATAAAAAACAGATCTCGTGTTTCCATAGCTGGTGATAAGCGAAAAACTCGTTCGATGTACCATGTTTCCATGGCAACGGTGTAGTGCAAATTTTATGCACGAAGTGGGATTTTGCTACACCGTTTCAAAAGGACAGTGCAGAGTCAATGTGATATTTAAAATTTGAAAATGGAAGTCAAGCAGGAACAGGATTTTAGCGCAATAATGATGTAGTGTACATCATGGTGTGCATCACTCTAGTATAGTGTAGATGAGTGTAGCACTTTTTGCGTTTCCATGGAGAAAGAAACAGCAACTGGTGCGGTGTGGGGGTTAATTAGAGACTTAAGTTGTAAACATAAATAACACAAGCTTTGGCGTATGACGTACGATTTATTATCGTCTCTTGAAGACACGGTAATAAGTTATACGTCATACAGCTTGTGCGTCTTACTTACGTCTACAATTTAAGTCTAAGTAAGTGTTACGACAATTCTTGTGCTCAGATGTTGAGGCTGTATCCAGTGTATCCCAAGAAAAAATGCTATAAGAAAATATTAAGGGGCTCCGCACAATAAAAGGAACAGAGAACAGAGAATAAGAATTTCAACCTATCAGAAATTGTATATAATTCCACAATATATGATTTCTGATGGATTGAAATTCTTACTCTCTATTTTCTGTTCCTTTTATTGTGCGAAGCCCCTAACAGTAAAGATAAAATACACGGTGCAGAAAAGGGTTGCGGAATAGAGAATGCGTTATTGAAACAACCAATTAGCGCTATTCGGAATAACGCAGAAGAACGCTGATTGGTTGCTTCTATGACGCATTTTCTATTTCGCAATCGTTTTCCGCACCGTGTGATTTTACCCTAAGGTTTTCGATCAATCGCATTTCTCGATTGTTACGATTACGAACGAATCGAGCAATGTGATTAATCGAAAACCTATGTTATGCTTACTGTATCGAATCTACAAAAGATTTTTAAGTCTTAAGCCATAAGGAATGGACGAATCACAATCAATTATTCTCCTCGCGTTCGACTACAATTGATCAATTTCTTACGTTTGAAGCTTAAAACATCTATTGTAGATCCGGACTTTAGGAAAGTGTGTGTGACTAGCTTAAGCCCTAAACAATGCGAGGCAACAGCGATAAGAATAATAATAGGAATGTTATAGAAATAACCGATATATAATATTAAATATAATATTAAATTGTCGCCTCTCGTTGCATAATTTTTGAAGAAATAAAAATGCCAACCAATCTGATTTCATATATAGAATGTAGTATATTCTTTTATCTGTTTCAAGATTATAGCACAGATAAACAGAATGAAAAATCTGGGGGTCGATTCTGTATCTTCAAACCAGGTGAAAATTACAAAAGCGAGCAAATTTGACCAATGAAATAATCAGTATTCTAGTAAATTCGCTCACTTTTATAATTTTCACCTCATTTCAAGACATTTCAAGATACAGAATCGATCCTCAGATTCTTCAAAAGTATCGCTAATTAAGGAATTGTTATAGTATATGCAATTATAGAATTTCTTTAGTTTTTCGTATGTGATACTTTTGAACAATAGGGGCCCTGAACGCTGATTGGTAAGCTATAAGGCGATAAACACAGAATTCCAACTCGTCGGAAATTTATCGCTATTGCTTTATTCTGTATTTCTATGTGCATTGACATATGCATTCCCGTATGTTGAATTCCTCTGTTCCTATTGCTATCGCTATTACTATCGCTATTGCCTCATATTGTGTTTAAAGCTATAAAGATAAAATGGGCGTATTCAGCGGACTTAACAGTTGAATGAGCACTCGCTATTATTGATGTAAGTCTTTTAGATCATCCAATCAGAATTTTAGATCTAGAAGAATACATCAATAGCAGCGAGTGCTCATTCAACTGTTGAGTCTGCTGAACGCAGCCAATTGATACACGAATTGACACTCGGATGATATTTCTGAACTCAACCCGAGTTGACATAGTCAAGTTTTGGAACGCATTTCTGGAGTCACCTTCGAAACGGCGCGAATGCGCTAAAAAGAGGCAAAAGGTGGTCTCGCTAGCATTTTGTACCGGATCATCGTGTGTGATGTATATACGCGCGCATCGCGACGAAGCAATATAAAAAATTCACTTGTTTTGCCCATCAGTTATCATTCATCGGCAATCATTCCTGCGGCTACAAATACAGGATCGTTTTTTCGCAATTTGATGCGACTTTGGGAAAGAAGGTGAGAATCCAGGGAATGGCGTGTCGCGCAGTGAGCATCCTTCCGGCGAGCATCCTTCCGGTCCAGAGTAAAAGCGGCGGCAACAGCCAGCGGCTGATCGCTGCACACTGCAGCAGCTGAGTAGAAAACACGGCAAACGCCCACCATATTGCATAAAGACAACCGGCTCAGCAAAGATGTTCGTCTGCGGCCAATTGCCCGTCAGGCTCACACATGTGAATCAATTGTATCGATTTGTAAAATACGCCGGTGAGTGTTAGTTATCTCAGCGAATACTCTTCTTTTCTATCCTTTTTCTTGTTCTGATTCATGCCTGTCCAGGATATTAAAAGAACACTCTTGTTTCTCCGCTTGTTTTACGTTTTTTCGTCATTTTCTTTTTTTTTTATGCACAATATTCTGTACTCTGGTTGCGTAACCTTCCGAGCGATAATTGTATGGTTTGGATCAACGGAACTGTGTTTACAATCTCTCTGCCATGCGACTTATCTAATCTGAAATAGACAGCGAATAACCTAACCTGGAGACACTTTCTTTTAGTTTTGTGAAGTTGTATTATGTTACATTATTAATAACTTGAAATGTAAAGATATTTTCGCGTCTTTTGAGAAAATTGTAATAAATATTTTTTTTTTATAAATCTTTTTCATATTCTTAATTTTAAAATATAATACATTTTATGTATTATATCTAGTATTTCATTGTATCATTTGTATTATTGTGCTACTATTTTTTACTAGTAAAGTGATGTTATCTTTTTGAATCAGAGAACATCTTTTTATTGACTAAAAGTGGCTAGCTGGACAGTAATATGAATAATGCAGTAAAAAATGTTACATATAAAATATATTATCAAATATATTATCAAGAATTTTTTGAGAACAATGTTTCTTGTTTATAATATCTGTTGATAACTTACAAAAACATTACAGGAATTGTAAATATTAATAACTTACGCCACAATAGCGATGCAAGCAATAAAAAGCTACATAAGCCACTAGGTACCACTATTAAGCCAGAGGAATGTATGTCTGAATCTAAATATCTTAAGTCACAAAAAACAATTCCTGTTTGTGAAACTGGAGCGCCTTGTCCTGTACCGCAAGAAAGATGTAAACCAAATAACAAACCGATTCAACCGAACAAAAAAGGCTCAGATTTTAGAAAAAATGGAAAATATCAATTTAGCTACTGGCACTTAGTTGCTGCTTTAATTGTGACAGGAGTTGCATACAAGGTATTACAATGTATGACAATTTTTATTTGATTAAGAATACTGATTAATTCAATTTTTTTATTGTAACGTTTTTAACAGATATCTTCATCTTTTTTGAAAGATGACAAAACAGATCAACAGAAAAACCAAAGTAAACGTAAGTTAAATAAAAAATTGTATGTTGGAATAATAGAAATATTACTATTTACACATACTATTTCTACTTTTAGAAAAAAAAGAAGGAAGAAGGCAATTGAGATCTAAAAACAAAGTAAAAGTTCCAGCAGATTCCAAATTAATCCCCAAAGAAGTTCCTTATCTATTAATAGGTGGAGGAACAGCTGCATTTTCAGCATTTAGATCAATTAAATCTAGAGATCCCAAAGCTAAAGTATGGAGTATATTCATAGATTTTCTTTTTTTTTATTTGTGCACATAAGAATTTTCTTCCAGGTTTTAGTTATAGCACAAGAGGAAGAATTCCCATATATGAGACCACCGTTATCTAAAGAACTTTGGTATAATACAGATAGAGATACAACTGCACAATTACGTTTTAATCAATGGAATGGAACTCAGAGAAGGTAAATTTTGCTCAGTTTAAACATACAATAAATAGTGTCCTTACAATTATCTTTTTACTTGCATACAGAATGTTTATATTTATTTTATAGTATATTCTATGAGCCACGAGAATTTTACTCAAATGTTACTAATCTTATCGAATCAGATAAGGGTGGAGTTGCTGTAGCCATGGGTTGGAAAGTAACAAAAATCGATGTTATAAATAAAACTGTGACTCTCGAAAATAGTTATGAAATAAATTACAATAAATGCCTTATTGCAACTGGTAAATTTTGTTCCAAATTGTTATCAGACAAATAAAATCAAAATTTAAAATTAAATTTTCTATATGTAATTGTATTTGCAGGTGCATCGCCTAAAAATCTGCCGATATTCGAATCCGCTGAGGACAATATAAAAGATAAGGTTACAACGTTCAGAACGAAAGATAATTTTCTAGATTTGGAAGAAAATGTTTCTAATCCTAAATGCAAGAATGTTGTCGTTATCGGTGGTGGATTTCTCGGTTCGGAACTCGCTTGCGCACTTGCTAGGAGTTGTAAGTTTTTTATTCATTATCAAAATATTTGTGAATAATTTATAATGAAAAAAATTTATATTTTATTGTAGATAAATCTAAAAATATTTTCCAAATTTATAAAGAAAAATTTATAATGGCACAAGTATTACCAGAATATTTAAGTGAATGGACCACGAAAAAAGCTGAAGCAGAAGGTGTTCACACCATATCTAACACAGAAGTTCAAGATTATAAATACAAAAATGGTCGATTGTCCCTTGTCCTCACTGGTGATCAGACTGTATGTTTATGTATTCAAGAGTAATTTTATATATAATTATATAACTTTATGTAATTAATTAAGTACTTCGATTTATATTGAAATTTTTTTTTGTGATAAAAAAAGATTGATGCTGATCAAGTGGTAGTAGCAGTAGGTGTTCAACCAAATACAGATTTGGCAACAAGTTCCAATTTAGAGATAGACTCCAAAATAGGAGGATTTCTCGTTAACGCTGAATTAGAGGCGAGAAGCAATCTTTGGGTTGCTGGAGACGCCGCATGTTTCTATGACGTTAAACTTGGTAGAAGAAGAGTCGAACATCATGATCATGCAGTTACCTCTGGAAGATTAGCAGGTGAAAATATGACCGGCGCAGGTAATTCAACAAAATCAAAGATATTTTTAAAATAATGCATTTACGAAAATATGGATTCGTAAATTTCTCTGTACAGGTAAACCTTATCTGCATCAATCAATGTTTTGGTCAGATTTAGGACCTGATGTAGGATATGAAGCGATAGGTATTGTAGATTCATCTTTGCCAACTGTTGGAGTTTTTGCAAAAACGACAGGAGGAAATGCGATATCAGTTAATAATCTTAGCGATGTAAATAATCCTTACAGTGAAACATGATATATTGAATTATAAAAGTATTTTTCGGGACTATTTTTTTTTCTAGGAACAAAAAACAAATTCTGAAATCTCGCAATCTAATGAAAAATCGGAATCATCGATATCACAAATTGTAAAAAATAATAATACAGAAGATAATACAGAAGAAAAGAAAAAAGATAAAGTAAAACCAGAACAATCTACGAAATACAAAGATTTTGAGAAGGGTGTTATTTTCTATCTACGAGATGATGCTGTAGTAGGCATAGTTCTGTGGAATATTTTCAATCGAATGTCGCTTGCCAGACGGGTAAATTTATCAGCATTAATCTGTGTTATATTTATATTATAACTCCTTTCAAATATTCCTGATTTATTCGGATATAATCAACACATTATATAATTTAACATTATATAATTTAAATAGAAATAATTTTTATATTATTTCAGGTTCTTGCAGGAAACACGAAGTATGACGATTTAAATGAAGTAGCAAAACTTTTTACAATCCATGAAGATTGATTGTTTAATTAACAAATAAAAGAGTGAATGACAATATTGAGAGATTATTGTACCGTAAAAAGGTATCTGATTTCTGTGTTTGAGATATTATCATTGGAAAATCTGCAAGCGAGATAACTCGTATATCGTTTGATTTCGCAGGTATGCGAATTATGCGAGTACCAGAGTAAATGTTATGTTGTATACATTTGAAGATTTCTAAATACAATCTATACACAAAATGTTTTCATATATGTGCAAAGTGTACATACATCCATTATAGCTAATGAAAATTGAAAGTATTTATAGGAAATAGAAAAACTATTAATTACGATAATTGTTATTTGTTATATACATACATTTTACTGGTGTTTAATTATTTCATGTAGAATCCTTAAGATATTTTCTTTTGCATGAATGTGTAATTTGTTTTTTCGACAATGTTGAATGATACACATCTTTTTTTCGTGTTTTTTAAATTAACAAGCTAGTGAGATATATATAAAAAATCTATATTTCATCTTCCGAATTTAAATTTTTAGTCATTGCGGGTAAAATCCGATTTCTATATCGTTGACCTAAATTATCCATATACGTAATATAATTATGACAGCGATACTCGTCCAATACCTGTATAAAAATGCATTTAGCAAATTATCTAATTATCTAATTATCTATATTAAAAGAAAATAACTCTAATACATTTCATGTATATACCATGCATTCCGGCCACATTTTTCGGTTCGTTAAATCCTGCAATAGCTCTTCCTGACAGAATTGCAAGAGTGATACAGAATAATACACCATATAATCGGATGGGTACAAAATGCATATTGCAAAAAAATGAACGATTTCGCTCCATGGAAGGATTCCCCAGAAGCATTGCGACAATATTCTATTGAATATCATCCACCAATTGACACCGAAGACATCCTTTTCGTTTGAAAATCAAAACATATTTTTAGGTAACCAAATTTTCTTAATTACAAAATTTACCTTTAATCCATATTTAATATTTGGAAGCTCGATGTTAACCATAGTTTCTAAAACTTGCATAAAAGTAAACTGCGAACTAGTGCCTTCGTTATTTTTTTCATCGATAACTTTACCCAATTTCGGCCAAAGAAGCAATGTTGATGGAAATTGAATTATTTGCATAATAAAAGTCTTGCATCTATAATCAATTGCTAATTAGCATATTTGATAATATGTTGATATAATAGCATCTGGTCAATGATGAAAAGAAAATATTGAGACGGGTTGATGATAATAAAGAAACATTGACTCGATGAGAACTAAGTTTTCAATCTGAGACCTGCCAATGATGATATATGATTTGCTTGAGTTAATCACTATTGATTGCTTTGAAATGCTTGTTCGATCAATTTTTTGTGATTAAAATCTCGCAAAAAAATGATTGAACAAGAACTATATATGCCACTATACGTAATCAACCGGAAATTAAACAAAGCTGTCAAAGAATTAATTCGCGGTCAGCTGAGGCTCCAATTTTTTATATTAATTTACTTTCTCCAATAATAAATTAAATATTTAAAAATAATATATATATCGAGTTACTTATCCACATCTCCATCACAGATAATGAACACTGTTGCCAAGAACCAATCAAAACCTTCGAATCTGTTTGGTTTATTGTACTGTATAAATATGTAGGCAGAATGAATGAATTGTTTCAAATTCTTCTGACTGTCATTATTGTTCTTTAAAATCTCTCGTTGTTCAGCATAATTCAAAACAATGTTAATAGCATGTATATCTTCTGGAAGCCAATAATCTGTATCGTATGTTATATTCTCCTGCCATTCAAACTGCTCTACCCATTCCGCAGTTGGAATAGCTTTGTGCATTTGATTTAACAAATTCGTCATCATGGAATTCTAAAATAAAAATTATTTTTCTAATTTCTGTTATTAAATAGTAATATTAAATTTATCTTTGTAAAATTACCTTAATTGGATAAAATTACCTTAATTGGATATCGCGAAGCTTTATGAACCGCTCTAACTTGTGAAACCCAACTAATATCTAGCAATCCGGGCCTTTCCTCCTGCAGCAT
The DNA here is from genome assembly GCF_001594045.1 of Atta colombica. NCBI lineage: Eukaryota > Metazoa > Arthropoda > Insecta > Hymenoptera > Formicidae > Atta > Atta colombica. Next base: position 1,944,988 of record NW_017259206.1, read on the forward strand.
ATCGTTCAGCTTTGAATCGCATTCCATTTCTCGGTAATCCATCATATCTGCATATATTCTGGGAGGTGGAAACTCCGAAAAAAGCTCATATTCCTCAAATGATATCACATATTGTTTTTTTTTATATGTCATGTAATATGATTTTAATAAAATATCATTTCGTATGAAACTGCATTCATCAATTATGTATTCCTTTCGCAGTTCTGTCTTATCACCATCATCAATATCATCCTCTGTCTTATAATAAGTGTCATCGTCGCTTTGTTCTTTGCGAACTTCAAGGAAAATTGTGCTACTTTTCTGAATATCTAATAGCGCTTCCTAAAAAATTGTATTATTATATACAAATATACTAGCTGCAAATATACTGTTGTTTCATCGCATATAATGTATTACCTGGAAATTTAACAAATTTAATAAATAAACACAAACGTCTAAATTCCAAATTATAGTATTCAACGATAGAAGAGCTAAATAATGATAAATTGAATCCTCATCTATTGCAGCCTGCAGTAATTCAAACAAATTCGAAGGATAATCCTTTTCCTTATCATTATTCGATTCGCTATCATTGACCATAAACGCGGCAAAACCTGTTAATGGATGTATATATCCATTATATGTTAAGAATATGTAAAATAAAAAATATAAATAGTTAAGTTTCGTACAATTAAAATTAAGGGAAAATAATGTGAGAATATGTAGAAATTCGTCAACATTTTCTCTATCCCAAGGATCATAAAAAAATCTGGGATCCTTTGCGTTCGTGCAGGTTTGCGACAATAAAGTTGATAGAACATGAGATCCGAGATTTGCGAGCACATTGTAGCCCAGATCAAAATAACCAACCGATGAAATGAAGCTGACTATGTCAGTAGAACTCCAGATTACTCTTAAAGGAGCGATTAATCCGCGAATCAGTTCTTCGAATATTAACTTCTCATTGACGAGCGCTTGCAATCCGAGTGGTATTGATACCATTTTTAATAAAACTTTTTTAACAGCACTGTAATATAATTTTAGAGATTATATATATGATTGCAAGCAGATTTTCAGAAATAAAATCTATTTTCCTATAAATCTACCTATCAAGTTGTTGAATTTTATTTTCGTTTTCAACACTGCATTTGTTTATTCTTTTGTAAAAATTAGTAACGGCTGGATAGAACTGCATCTCAATCTGTTCTTGCGCGGCCTCGTAAACATCATAAATATCGAATAATTTTTCTATTAGATTAAACGAACTTAGGATACATTTTATATCCATTATAGAAAACGGTTGTTTCAATAAATTCGATATACATTGCATTACGATTGCAACTGGGCACTTTGATGAGATATTTTCAAAATTTGTTGAATGCTCTTTACAATTTGTAGTCAAAAATGCCGGCCCATCTACCGTATCTATCATGTGAGAAATAATGTTTAACGTATGTGGCCAAATCTTTATATTATTTTCAGAAAGAGATGCCAAGCGACATAATGTGGCATGGTAAAAGTCAATGTTGTATAGTACATTCGAAACATCGAGCATATTTTGAAGAGCGTTACAGGAAGCATTATACACTCCACTCGGAGCGTCTGCTGCTAACTTATTTAAAGAGTTCAATAATTCTATTAAGAAATCAGCCACTTCAAATGGCGTTTTTAATGAACTCTCCGCGAGCAACTTTCTACCCGCTTCATAGCTGCAGAGCTGTGAGACAAAGGTCAAACAATGCAGATAAGTTGCAGTTTCTATCGTATTACCAGGAATACATAGCTCATTGTTTTCATCCATAATAGAGATGGACAAAGAACAAGGTGTTTCTGCCACACCGTTCTTAACGCATTCAATAACATTTTGCAGAAACGTCGGAGACTTTGCTAGAATAACGATGAAAGTTTTCCTGGTAGAGAGACTATGAAGCCACCTTTTGCTCCATTTGGCTTGTGGCTCTAATACCGAGATAATATTTAGCATGTTTAAAGTTTTAGGTTGCAACGAGTTGCCAAAGCTGTGTGTACTGAGAAATACTATAAATTGCTCTATAACTTCTTCTACAGTCTTGTCGCTGAGCCTAGTGTTTTTCAACATTTCTTCTTGATAGCGAACTATCAGATGCATTATGTAAAACAGTTTCTCATGCAGGAAAAACTTGAAATTAATTCCAGAGATTAAAGTAGGCAGAGTCTCGCGCAATTTCTGCGAATGATATTGCGCATTGAATGCGTTTAATAAATTGTTGTAAGTATGGTTTAATTGTGAACAATTCAGCAACCTTGCATGTACCTGCATGCTGGCATCGAATATAGCTCTGTTATCATCTGTGAGACCATCCAGCAATGTCTTTTGGAAAACATCCCACTGAGAACTATTATTTATGTTGGATAATTCGATCTTTAATAAAATTTCATAACCAGCCAGTCTCACGTGGACTGGCTTGTCACGACTAATTTTGTCAATAATGCAGTTATATTCTTCTGCATTTCTTTGCGGAGAAGTCCAGTCGTCTGCTGCGAGATCGCTGGCGAAGGAATGTGATGATTGCGATTGCGATTGTGATGTCGCGGATGAAGGCTTTACCACTATGTATTGCTCGGTAATTACCTTCTTCATAGAATTCAACAAAGCAATCATATCCTTCGAATGTGAGAGCTTGTAAGCGATATCGCTAGGCACCTGCTCCTTATCTATAGCGCTTTGTATAATTTTTCCGAACTTCTTTTTCAAGCATTTTTTTAGCCATTTGTGAAGATCCGGTGGTACACCTTTATCCATACTTTTTTACTTAAATTAATATTATATGAGTACAACTAATTAAAAAGTGTGCAACAAAAGGCACATGTCTACAACAAGCTTTAGTGTCTACAACTTTGACATTCGTTGTCATAGCAACTGGAGGTGTACACACGAATCATATATGACATATCATTTGTGAATAATCGAGTGACGCGATACAATGAAATTTTTTATAACAAAATTGTTATACAAGATCGTTATACAGATTTATAGATATATATCAATTGTACTGTGTAGAGTAGTGCTAGGATTTAGTTGCACATTTCGGCTGATTTTTAGCTTGGTTCCTGCCCCCTTATTTCACCAATCTGTGCACAGCCAATGCACAGCCTAAATGCCAATCGGTCTTAGATAACAAGTTGAAAATCGGCTGAAATGTGCAATTAAACCTCAGCACTGGTATAGATTTGAGTATTATATGTATAACGCCATTATGTAATTCAGTTAACGTGCAGGTACTATAATATTCGGAGACTTGGAGCGTAACGCGTTCATTCCGCCTTGCAAAGAACAGACTCCTATGACACTGCATTTTACCAGAAATTCTGCAAACTATTAGAAAATATATTACAATTAAATATCTCTTCACAATTTTCTTTTATATATGATTTACTTGCCAGTGCATTGTTTTGATTATGCGGTCCAATAATCACAACGACACTGCTTTTATTATCTGTTAACGGTTTTGCATGTGGCCCGAGTGTGTCAATATGAGTTTGAGATAATTGCACACTTGTAAATGGAATGTTAATACTACCGAGAACAGCACCCCTCTCGAATCTGTTAAAAACAGATTAGTTTAGGAAATAAATCCTTTGAACAAAATTTTGTTATTACAATTTGAAAATAAATACTTACTGTATATTACTACGTACATCAACCACTATGACTTTATTTGGTGAATTGTTGTAAAGATTTAAAAAGTCTTCCACACTTATTCTTGGCATCTTTTCGGTTCCTGCTTCGGGTTCAATCCAGTTTGCATCCTACAAATTAATTAGAATTTTATAATGTGCAGATAATCAATTACAACAATACTGTACCTTTGCTGTGTTGTACTGGTGTTTTCTGTATGTAATACTAGCAGGTGTGTTTTGATACATTGTCATGGAATCTTTAACGCATAATTCTATGTCAATTTCGGGTAAATCAGAGAACAGGAGAATACACTCATTGAAACCTGACATTAATAAGGAATCTCGCAGTTGTTTCAATATCGCTAATCCAACTAAGAGAGGAAACGACGAGTCTCCCAGCAATAGTTTATCCCATAGATGCAATATTTTATGCAATGGAAATACGTCTAAAATATTAATCATTTTTCAATTTTTATATCAACAATTAATAATATGTATTGAAAAAATATTAATAGCAAAATTTACGTGAAAACATCGTTAGGAACCATGGTATGGCAAAAAGTTCCGGTACAAAATTTATAGACTTCAGATGATTCGCTAATTGGGGATCATGGAATGCAATAATTTGGGAAAATTTGCCCAGATATTCCTGTATCACTGCTGAATTATCTTTTAGAAAGAATTTATGGAGATATTTCGGTATGAAAGTTGATAGACACGCAAAAGCTCGAGCTAAAAGCAATTGTGCAAAACATTAACTTGTAACAGGAAAACATATTTTTTATAATTAAAGGAATATATAGATCCTATTAAAGTTTTTTGTTATTACAAATATAGTTTTAAAAGCTTAAAAAATTTTCAACTATAAAAAATTGTAACAAAACAAAATCACGAAAAATAAGATGTGAAATATAAAATTATTTCAAATCATTACACTATTTAAAAATTAGAAAAATATCTTAGAGTCATTAGGATTTTATGTTCCAGTTACAGATAAAGAAACAAAAATATGCATTGAATAATGATACCTTCATTATTAAAATTTAGATAAAGAAACGGAGCTGTAAGCGAATCGAGGCCTTGCCAATAGACATAATGTGGATTATTCCTGACCCACGCCTTTAGCAATCTTTGCAATCGTTCATGTCCAGCACCAGATGACAGTAATTCACTATATTGATGGCATCTCGGTATGTCTACTTCTATCTGAAATTATTATATATCTATCTGAAATCAAATTATTAGCAAAATTTATACGTTGAGTACCATATTATAATATGCAATTATATACCTGCCGATCAGTATGAGTGGGCGTTTCCTTATCAATCATGTCATAACGCTTTTGTATATCGCCAGTGACACCAAGTAAAGCCGCCCATACGGCACCTCTAACTGGAGGCGGTATATCTTTATGTGCTTCCTCGATAATTGCTTCCTGAGTGAGCGGATAAGCTTGTAAAAGTCTGTCGAATAGGACAAGCCTATAAAACTGATATTCTGTATCACGCTCCCTTATGATTAATGGCAACTGAGATGCGGCATTCGTCAAATCTTCTTGTGCCTGAACTCGCATTCTGTAATGTAAAATTTTTATAACAGTTCGTAATATTAAGATAGATATAGGATGAGAGATAAAAATGAACTGACTGGTTTGTTAACCAAGGATAGTTTGCTATGTATGGGATATGAGCTAAACGCTGGCGAAGAGTCTCCATAGGAACTTTTACGACCCTTACATCGAGTAGACTAGCAGTATCTCTCTGACCAAACATTTGACCAAGTAATATGACTAAGCTGAAATAAAAATTTCAAATATTTGATATAATCGCACTGAACAATATAATTATATGAATGATTATTTTATATATTTGAAAAATTTATATATTATATTAGAAAATTACTTTGGAATAGATAAGATAGGTGGTCTTGATCTAATGAGACTCTGCTTTTTTAGATCTACAGTAATATCTCCACCGGCCAATTGCCATAGATAATACAACTCATCCATTTTTCTAACAATAACATTCTTATAGAGATTTTCTTCCTTTTCTTGTGTATTTCTTATTAAATGTTCCGCAAATATTGGCAACTCCAGTAAATCCTCTGGAGTTTTACGCTTAGTAGGATGAATTTGCAGACACGAATCTACAAATTCCTTTAGCTCTCTTGGTAATTTCTATATGATACAAAAATGTTACAATATATATAACATTATAATGTAAAGATTATAATATTATACATAATAGATAAATCCATACTTCATAAATATGGAAACAATTGTTTTCTCTGGCAAGACGTTCAAATATGCTAGTGTCACACAATATTAAGCTCAGAACTCTCCTCAAACATTGGGATAATTTTATACCAGGCCAGATAGGTTGTCCTAATAATTGCTCCGCTATAATCATTCCCAGAGACCAAGAGTCTATTTTAACACCACTCGGACTAGGATTTAGAAATACCTCTGGTGCTGTGTATTTTGGAGAACTGAGAAAAGAAAATTTATTTATAAT
>NW_017259206.1:1951239-1962933 GCF_001594045.1 Atta colombica
TTTCCTCCATCTGTCATGTAATACAATCCGTAATTGTATAACTGGACATCACCATTTTTCTTAATCAATATATTATCTGGACTCAAGTGTCTATGTACGAGATCTAGTTCGTTCATACATCGTAATGCTAAGAGACTCTGAAAGGATATCTTGATGATTTCTTTTGTACTTAAATCATGTCTAGTGCTTAATGGATTTCCACTGTACTCGGTAACAACCACAATTCTCTCTATAAATATATAAAAATAATTTATACAGTCTCAATGGAAAATAAATTTATTTGCATTGTCAGGACTCACCATGTTTGCTTCTAATTATGTCAAGATAGGGAGAGAGATGAGGATGGTAGATGGTCTTTAGAAATTGCGCCTTTCCGTAGATAGTTATGGAATTCGGGGTGAGTGGTAGACCGTTGCTGCCGCATACTTCCACTGGATGGCTTTGCGCAAAAAAAGTCATGCCACCCAAACATCGCTCCTCGTTCTCCAATAGTGCAGGACACATGATGTTTGTGAAATTCCATAAATCTCTCTCAGATTATACGAACTGACTCCGCCGTTTGGATTCGGATTTTCTGTTACACATCATTATTATCGTTTTCTGCATTTCTTATGATATGCCCGATGTCTTATTATCGTTTACAACAGCTGTTACTCAACCACAGACTTTCATGAGACTGCCGATCTCGCTTCTCTGTTTGAAGACAGCACTGGACAGCGCCATATTTGTATTCATTCACTCTCACATGTATAAATCACACAGTAATCAAGGAGCATTTACTTATGGCAATTTATGGGTGCCTTCCATTTACAAATAACTGAAGTGACACAAGTCAACAAAAGTCTCTCTGGCACTACAATTGACAATATAAGTGTAGTGCAGTGCGGAAGTCACCTAAAATCTGGTAACCCGATCACTCCGATCAATTTTTAAGTTTTAATTAGTCTGACAGACGCTTCTAAGAAGCGTCAGTGAAGGATTCACATCAAATACAAACTTGTCAAAGTTTGAAGAAATATTGAAGGACAACGAATCGGCGATTCTGATTACACAGCCCATTCGTTTTCGATGAATTTGGATTAACGTATAAGTAATAATACATATTCTTGTTCGATATAATAAATATATATTCTTGTCGCGATATCTTATTACTCATACTTGTTGGGCACGGTTATAATTTCTGCTCCATTTCCAAGCTACTCTCACAACTTATGAATATTAATCATTATTTTTCAACTTTTTTATTGTTTTTAGATTTGTTATATTTTGTTGTTATAATTAAAAGCACGCATTATTTATGAATAAAATAATAATAATTGTGTGTGTGTGTGTGTGTGTATGTGTGTATATTAAAATAATGCAAGTTTAAAAATACTGTGTTGCTTTATTGAAAAAAAAAAAAAAATCAAATTTGCATTCCATAAAGGAAAATACAATTACAATTACAATTATTAATTTGAATTTAAAATCATTTGTAGTATTTTATCAAAATAGATTTATTCATATAATTTTTTTTTTTTTAGTAGAATCTCGTCAGATTATTTCACTGGGACATTTATAATGTCTTCAGTCCAGCGTGCATTTGCTCACAAATTAAGCAAACAACATGCTGCTGATGTAAGGCGGCAAATTGCTACTTCTACTTCCTATTCCCGTGATTTATCCAAAAGTGGTAGTAGTATATCAGGATTTTCTTCTACAGTAAGCATACAGTTTTCTTTGGAAAACTAAAACGTGAAAATATTATAACTAATTTTGAAATAAATTATTTAATCATTAAGTAAAATATTTAACCATTATGTAGATGTCATTATGCGAGGTATTAGAACCACTTGATTATGAAGAATTCTTAGGACAACACCAGTCAGTGCTAGATCGTGATCCTTTAAAACCAATACTAGATTTTCCCCCAGGAGATGTTGAATTGAGAGTTGTAAAGAGGAAAATTCGAACAGAGGAGTCAGTAGTACCACATGAATCAATGTAAGAATAAATAATTGAAGCGTTATCAATTATTATATATTATTTAAAATTTGTGTATACAGTAAATGTATAATAATACAATAAATGTAAAATAAATGTGATAAAATCTATTCTTTATTTTAATTATTTGGCTTTCAGAGATACCGTATCACCTTATGTGAAAAGATGCATTGAAAGTTTTACTTCAGATTGGATCATAATACATCGCAAATATAAAGGGAGAATTTCACCTATTGCCAGAGACAGATTACTTCAGGATACACCTAGACAAGATTTTGAGGTATTTAGTTAGAGATAATGAATTAGTGTGTGATGTGAGCAGGAATAAAAGTAAATTTATCTCAATTAGGTAGATCAAGAAGATGCAAATGGCTGTGTATCACCGAACGAGGAGGATGATTTATCCAATTCCGGAGATACTCCAAGAGGATCTTGGGCAAGTTTGGATTTGCGACATTCACAACATGATCCTCTTCTGCCGACTTTATTAGATCGCGTTTGCCTTGAAACAATTGATCAAATGAACGAACAAAAAAGACTGGAAGATCGACAGGTATAGAATTGTAAAGTGGCAAGTCCTTGTAGGTTTTATTTTGATTAAATATTTATTTTTCAGGAAGCCTTATTTCCTCTTTATGCTCCTCCAATTTCTCCTGATGATGAATGGCAAGAAATTAATGTTGCTCCAGAACCTACAGAGCCTTTTGCTCATAAAATTCTCGTAAAATGTCTGCAATTAAAATTAGAACTAGAAGTAGAGCCAATATTCGCGAGCCTTGCATTGTACGATGCCAGAGAAAAGAAAAAAGTACGATATCTTTTTTTAAAATTAAAATTATAATTTCAAGATCGCATGCTAATTACAAATTGTTAATTACACATTGTTGTTCAGGTATCGGAGAATTTCTACGTCGATATGAATTCAGAGGGGTTAAAAAGAATGCTTGGAGGACACATTGCTTATAGCGATGCAAGTACTTTAGCCAGAAGTTGTGTTTTGAGCATTAGCAAACCCAGTCCTGATTTGTTTCTTGTCGTACGGCTAGAAAAAGTATTGCAAGGTGATATATCGGAATGTGCCGAACCATATTTACGTGAAGATAAAAATAAAGATAAAGTAAGAAAATAAGAAGAGATAATAATGAGATTCAAAATAATAATTTTTTTATACATTATTGTTTTATTCTTTTTCTTAGGTTAGAGCTGCCGCTGCCGCTGCATGTGAACGCCTTGGTCGTTATAGAATGCCTCTCGCATGGACTGCAATTCATCTGTCTGGTGTAATTGGTGGTGGTGGTGACACGGACAGCACTGGCAGCGCTGGATCCTTAGACAGAAAATCGGGAGGTCTGGAACAGTGGCGAAAGAAAGTGGAACCACCGACGCGACGAGGTTCGCTAGAAAGACGGAGTTCAGACAAAAGACGCAGTTGGTCACCAGACGATTTTGCCAATTGTCTCGATAATTTTAGGTTTGTATAATACTCCATTTTTTACAATGAGCTTTTATGACCAAAGTAACATCTTGATATTCTTACAGGCCTATTACTTTAACAGTTTCGAGCTTTTTCAAACAGGAAAGCGAACGACTTCGCGATGAAGATCTTTATAAACTTTTGGTTGAATTACGAAGACCTGGATCTAACTTAAAACGATTAAAATGTTTACCAGGGATATTGAAATTGGATCTCAGTCCCAGACCTGAAGAGCTGCCGAGGTGTCTCGATCCTGATCTTAGAAGATTAATTCCATATCCGGATGAAAAGAGTCGACCTGTTAAGGAAATACTCGAGTTTCCAAGCGAAGTTGTTTCGCCAGATTTAACATATCGTAATCTCCTTTATCTTTATCCTAAGGTGTATATCAAATAAAATTATATGATCAATTATTTTTTATTAATTACACGATATTAGAATTATATTCTGTTATTCGTAGGAAGCAAACTTTAGTTCTAGAACTGGCTCAGCTCGCAATATTGCTGTAAGAATTCAGCTTATGGGAGGTGAGCAAGAAGCCGACGCGCTCACAGCTATCTTTGGTAGATCATCATGTCCCGAGATGACGCACGAATATTTCACTTCCGTGTCATATCATAACAAGAATCCAAACTTTTATGATGAAATCAAGATGAGGTTACCCGCAGATTTAAGTGCGAAACATCACTTATTGTTCACTTTTTATCACATTAGTTGTCAGAAGAAAGTGGAACAACCAAATGTCGAAACAGCAGTCGCATATACAGTAAATTTCAATCAATAATTAATAAAACTAGTAGATCAATAATTTGATTGATGTATTGAATATATAAAACTATTTATAGTGGCTACCGCTTTTAAGAGATGGTCATCTCCAATCAGGCGAATTCAGTTTGCCTGCTATGCTGGATCCACCACCTGCAAATTATTCCTATATTGCTCCTGATGTTCTTTTACCAGGCACTCGATGGGTAGATGCTCACCGAGGAGTCTTCACTATCATATTGGAGCCCGTTTCCAGCGTTCATCCGCAAGACAAATATATCGACAGGTAATAATACATTATCTTTTATTCTTGTAAAGTGAATTAAAGAAATGTAATAATTTCCATATTACAGATTTTTATCGTTGTGTGGATTTTTGGAAACCGGTCAAGTTCCGCCTCGTATAGGCGAAGCGGGCATGGAATCAGAATTGAAATCGGCGCTCCTCGAATTAGCGCGCGCCTCGCATTCTGCTTTGGTACGATCTCTTCCTCAATTACTGGATCAATTACTGTGTCTTCTGGTGCGACCGCCAACCTTACCGTCTCAATCATTGAACGTCGCCGCTATCATTTTTGAGGCTTTAGGACTGCTTGTGCGAAATATCACTAATTTACCGGACGGTCAACTGGACGCACATGGAAGACATGCCCTTTTGGCCACTTACATAGCATATCAATGCTCTCTACCGAGCATGACTCACATTGGGAGCGTTGCACGAGCACAGAGCAATCCTGATTTACCCTTGGAAGATCTGGAAATGGAGATCCATTCACGAGGATTGGACAGAACTGCATCGATGCGGCAAGAATCTCCCTCAATCAACAGTCATCCCACCAGAAGACTTCTACATGAGGAACTTGCTTTGCATTGGGTTGTATCCACCGGTCAGGCACGCGAGCTGGCGATAACTCATTCTTGGTTCTTCTTAGAGTTGATAATGCGTTCGATGGTCGTGACTCTGTCCGAAATGGGATCCTTAGAGGCATTGCGAAAACTGAGATTTTCACCACAGTTTTGTGACGACGTCGCTACACTCACCGCCGCGTTAACATCCGAGGTGATGTCTCGTTGCGGCAAGGAAATCCGCGTGGCATCTAATTTAATATCGAGTCTTGGCAATTTTTTGTCTGACTTGTTATCTATAATGGACAGAGGATTTGTATTGTCACTCGTTCGCGCCGCCTGTTGTTCGCTGTCGGATGCGTCGATGCATATTCCTGATTCGGCAGCATTGTTCGCTCTGAAACTCGATCTCGTGAGAACGGTGTGCTCGCACGAGCACTACGTAGCATTGAATCTTCCCTTCGGCACTGGCTATACATCAGGATCCGCCCCAGCATCACCCAGTCCATCAACCGGCAGCTCAGGCAGTTTGATATCCACTCTCGTGCCCGGGGATAGAGCTCGCTTTTCGGAACTCAGTCAAGAATTCAGGCAGCAGCATTTTCTGGTCGGCATCGTTCTGTCCGATCTGGCAAATACCTTGGAGATACCAAATCCGATGCTACAGAATAAAGCTATCGGAACTGTTCGACATCTTATGAGTTGCCATGACGCTGATTCACGATATTCCGATCCTGCAGCGAAGGCCAGAGTCGCTGCGTTATATTTACCATTACTTAGTATCTTGATGGATGCTTTACCTCAGCTTTATCATTGGGACTCCAAAGATAAAAGCGTTTATCCGGATGAATCCGGATCAATCACGCAATCGGTAGCATTGGCCATTGCAGGCGGAGTATCGGCGGATACTGCGGGCAATCAGTGCCGCGTATCCTTGAGTTCCGAAGCTACTCGACATTTATTAATGTGTACCTTATGGGTGCTCAAGGGATTGGAGCGAACTGCTCTAGCACAATGGTGCTCCGAACTCAGTGCGAGACGCATATTGAGCTTACTGCAAGTATTGAATATAGCCACTGCAGCATTTGAGTACAAAGGCAAAAAAGCACTTAAAAGATTGCCACCTCAAGCAACGGCCACTAGTGATATTAGATCGCGATTGGAAGATGTGATTCTTGGTCAGGGAAGTGCTAGGAGCGAAATGATGTTGCGAAGAAAGGAGAGAGTTACCGGAGATAAATTGAGATGGCGCAAAGATCAAATGCCTTACAGGTATAAATATTATTTAAATTATAATTATAAATGAATATATTTATATAATATGAAGTTATAATTATATAAATATAATTGATTCTTTAAGATCTTGCGAACAACCGGAGGGAAGAGCTGTGGAACAAGATGCCCATATAGAAGGAGCCTTAGCGGCTGAGGCTTCTCTTGTCGTATTAGATACTTTAGAATCTGTAGTTCAAGCTGATGGCGGTGGAGGTATTCACAAATTCTTTATTTCGTTATAATTAAATATGACAAGGAAAGATAAATTACATGTTCAAAATTATGTAGGTGCAGTTGTTGGTGCAGTATTGAAAGTGTTATTAAGAGCCCTGGCTAGAAATCAAAGTACATTGGTTCTTCAACACATGTTCAATACACAGCGAGCTCTAGTCTTCAAGTATCATAGTGCATTGTTCGATGAGGAAAGCGAGCGCTGTGGGGATTTGTGTTTAACGTTGCTCACTCGATGCAGCTCGCCTTTAAGCGCTATTAGAAGTCACGCAGCTGCGAGTTTGTATTTACTGATGCGACAAAATTTCGAAATTGGGAATGTAAGCTGTCATGAGCTATCATATTGTATTGGTAGTCTATGAAGCATTATTTTAATCTTACATTTTTCACAGAATTTTGCGCGCGTCAAGATGCAAGTCACAACATCGTTATCCGCTCTTGTTGGGAGAGGAAGAGCTCCTAGCGAAGGAGCGTTACGTAGAGCCTTGAAAACAGTGTTGGTATATGCCGAGAGAGATACAGAGCTTGCAGACACGAGTTTTCCTGAACAAGTGAAGGATCTACTATTCAATCTTCATATGATTCTCTCTGATACTGTTAAGATGAAGGAATTCCAAGAGGATCCTGAAATGCTCTTGGATCTAATGTATAGGTAAGATTTTTGAATCTTTATTAATGATAATAATTTAATTTGTATTTTTAAAGCCTAACGAGCTTTAAATTAAAGAATATATCTAAATTTTCTTTAGAATCGCCAAGGGTTATCAAGGATCACCTGATCTTCGTCTGACTTGGCTCGCAAACATGGCACAGCAGCACATGGAAAGGAAAAATCACACAGAAGCAGCAATGTGTTTAGTGCATAGTGCCGCTCTGGTAGCGGAATATCTTCATTTGTTAGAACCTGGTGGCGGTGGTCGGCCTGTAGGAGCCGTCGCTTTGAATGCTGTGACACCGAATGCTTTAGAAGAAAGTGCTGTCGGCGATGATGTATTAGCTAGGAGGGAAGAAGGACTTTGCTTAGGCCCTGATTTTTCAGAAAGTGGATTAGCAGGTTTATTAGAGCACGCGGCTAGCTCTTTTCATGCAGCTGGAATGTATGAAGCTATTCCTGACGTCTATAGGGTGTTGTTACCTATAGCGGAAGCTGCACACGACTACAAAAAATTAGCTAATATTCACGGGTAAGAAATTATTAGTATATGATAATATATTAGTATATGATATAATAATATATGATAGAGAAAATATCTTTGTATTTCAAATTTACATGATACTTTTTGGGGATTTTTTTTTTTAGTAAACTTCACGAGGCATATACGCGTGTAGAACAATTGGCCGGCAAACGTGTCTTCGGAACATACTTTAGAGTTGGTTTCTACGGCGCCAGATTCGGTGATCTCGCCGGCGAAGAATTTGTTTACAAAGAACCCACCTTGACGAAACTCCCGGAGATATTCTCGAGACTCGAGAACTTTTATGCCGAAAGATTTGGCGCGGATAATATAGTTATAATAAAGGATTCAAATCCTGTGGATCCTAGCAAGCTGGAACCAGATAAAGCTTATGTACAGATCACTTATGTAGAACCGTATTTTGAAGCACACGAGCTTAGACACAGACCAACAGTTTTCCATCGAAATTTCAATATAAGTGAGTTGATTAAGATAAATATTTCATTTTGCTGTTACAAATAATTTTGAAATTATTTTTATGATGGCTTTGTTTTTAGAACGATTTGTTTATGCGACACCTTTTACTCCTGGTGGCAAAGCACATGGCGAGTTACGCGAACAATGCAAACGGAAGACTATATTAACGGTGGCGACACATTTCCCGTATTTGAAAACCAGAATTCGAGTCGTAGCTCGAAAACAGATAGTCCTAAGTCCTATTGAAGTAGCAATTGAAGACATACAGAAGAAGACTGCCGAGGTATCGATTGCTCCTTGACGCTTTATTTTTAATTTTATAAATACATGTAATACATTTTTTGTATATATCTTAATTAGGTGGCCGCTGCGACTATTCAAGAACCACCCGATGCAAAGATGCTGCAAATGGTCCTTCAAGGTTGCATTGGGACGACGGTTAATCAAGGACCTGCTGAAGTAGCGGTCGTATTTCTTTCCGGTTTGCGCGAACAAAATGCGCAACCAAGCAGACTGCAACACAAGCTTCGTTTGTGTTTCAAAGATTTCCAAAAAAAATGTCTCGATGCTTTGCGGCGTAACAAGAATTTGATTGGTCCCGATCAGCGGGATTATCAGCGGGAACTGGAGAGAAATTATCAAAGATTAACTGAGAGATTGGCACCTCTCATTGCTTGGAGGTAAAAAATTTAATTAGAGACACGTTTTTTTTAAGTTTTTCATGTTAAAGAAATTTGTACTACATATAGCGGACCATCTTTAATTAATCAGCAAGCTGTACCATCAACTCCTCCACGCTGGTAAGGAAATGAAAGGACACTGCCATAGAAGCTTACCAAAGACTACAGTATCCAATTATTACATTGTCATTTAGCACATAGAAAATTTTACTTATAATCACTATATATTGTGAAAAATATTCGTATGTTGAATCCTTGCTTTATAATTGAAAAATTATTCCAAATTATTTGTAAAGTAAATATCTATTTAGCCAGAAGATTAGTTATTAAGTGTTATGAATTATATTATTTATTTTAAGTTTGATAAAATTTCGACACACAATTTAAAATGACTACAAATATGATACATATGTATGTTCATATATAATATATATAAATTCATATTGAATTATTCAAGCATCAAAGATCTTCAACCGTTATGAGCCTTTAATTCGTACATTGTTAGAATGTAACAACGAGTTTCCTTTACATGTAAATGAAGCTTATGGTTATGGACGAAATTAAAAGTAATGAATAATTTAACTGAAAATTAAGTTACAATAGTTACTTAAATGTAATGAAAGTATATTAAATTTATGAAAAATACATTAAATTTCATGTACAGATACACAAATATACTTTTCAGTTATAAATACATTACATTTAATGTAATATCATGAAATTTAATGTACTTATATGAATTTTTAACAGTGTATGTCTTATTGATTGTGTTCTCACATGTATGATCTAATAAATTTCTTATTGTTTATATTATTTATATTATGAATTTTATATACATGTTATGAATTATTAAATAAATTGTTTTTTGTTTATAAATAAGAATAGGATAAGAATAGTATTATAAAATTGCCAGATTTTGTTAATATTAAAAACTTAAACGGTTTTATAAAACAAGGATTCAATGTAATTTTTTTATTACAGGGACTTAGATCAACATATTTCGGTCCGAGGCTAAATCCAACTTTTGTTTTTTTCGTCCTTTACCGTAACTGTTACCGATTTCGATTCATTTCGATCTTTTTCGATTTCAGTTTTTGGTAATTACACACTTGTAACGATTATATTATCGTTATCATTTAAAAAAACCAAAAAAAGTGGGTACTCGGGCCATAACCGTAATCGGTTTTTCATTCCGAAATGTAATTTCCGAATCTCTGCTTTTTTTACAATTGAAATTTTATACTTATGAGTACTTAAGTATTATAATACATTGTGACCGTCACATAGATTTAAATATGGCCGTACTGTATTTAAAATTTGTATTTTTTTATAATTGATAAACGTATTTGTATATATCAAGTAATTTTTCTCTATTTAGTATTTTTGTAAATTTTCTATTTACATACACATGTTTATTTATTAAATTCATTAAAAATGCAATGTTGTGTTAAATATTAAGCGCTTGCATGTATTACACAGTATAACACATTCCCTTCCGTGAAAAAATCAAAGAGAAAGTAGATGTAAAAAAAATATCCATGTCTCATTTTACCAGATCAAGTTAACATTTTTTATGCAGCCATTTATCGTATTTGATTCATATTGGCTTTTTACAATTGTTTTAAATTATATAATAATTTTTTAAAATAATTTTTTAAAATATTTGACATTTTTGCATGTGAAATTATGCAATGAACCCGATACAAAAAAAAATAACTGAGAATTTTTTTTTTTTTCATATATTTTTCATATATTTTCCAATTTTTTGTATAATAATAATAATAATAATAATAATAATAATAATAATAATAATAATAATAATCTTTTCCTTTGAAGCGTTTCTCAATGATCGCTCTTGGTGAAAATGTTCACCATGTTCATCACTGAATTCACCCAAATTTGGAAAAAATCCAAATGATTGTGAAGAAAGTGTATTTGAACATGTTAATTTTCATTGCATGAAAAACCGAAATTATTTAGTTAGCAACAATTTTTTTGTAATCGGCTTTTTTATTGCTCAGAAAATTTTCGATAATGGCTACCAGTAAGTCAGTACCGAGACACGGGTATGCTTTCCTAACATCTACTTTCAAAATCTCTTTGAATTTTTCATGGGAGGAAACCTGTGCTATACAGTATTATAAAAAGACATTTGATACTTAAAAAACGTTAACGACTTGATCTAGTAAAATGCCGAGATATGGATATTTTTTTTTATATCTACTTTCAGAATCTCTTTGATTTTTTCATGGGAAGAAAAAAAATCGATTTTTGTCGTACTGTGTTATACATCTAATTGTAAACACGAAAACTCTATATATATATTTCCGTATTAATATATTAGGAAATTAATTTGTTATTATAATTTATATAATTTTTTCGTTGCTATCAATATTTATTTTATTACATCTCAGCAATATATACTCATTCATAAATATAAAATAATGATATTATAGATATGTTTTTTAGGCATTCATGCGCTGTAAGCTTCATTCTGTCTTCTTTCTATATATAATGAGCTATAAAGATAAAATAAAGTTTACAGTGCATAAAAGCGCCTAAAATGAATGCATCCTATATGATTATCTTTATATTTTGTAATATCCTAAGAAACAAATTTACTAAATCTTAATTCATATTTTTTTTCAACAATTATTTACAATAAGTAAATATTTACTAATAAAAATTATAGTTAACTCTTCTTGTACCAAATAAATATATATTTATATCTAATAAATATTTAATTAATATTACTTAAATTAATATTTATTAAAATTTAGTACATTTTT
>NW_017259206.1:1963219-1966458 GCF_001594045.1 Atta colombica
AACTGATGTAAGCAAACACAAAATAACAGTGTGTAAAAATCTTTTATTAATAAGACAAAAATAATATTTATATTAAAATAATATTTTTTTCTTAACAAAATTTTTACACACTGCTATCTTGTATTGGCTTATATCGGCTTGTTCTTGAAATTTATGATTTACATTCATAAGACGGAAACTGTTCATGCGTTCACAGAATCTGTGATCTTAATCTTTCATTTGCATTCTGGATCTTTTTTGGCACAAGCGAAATTTCACTCTCAAATTTCTCCGAAATAAAGAAGGATAGGAATTCGATTCCGTTTCCTAAAATATCTTGTTAATAGTGGGATCTAATGGATAAGAGATGTTGAAAAATAATTTTGAATTTTTTAACATTTTTTAAAAGTCAAGAAGTAAAAAAAACTTGAATTGAATAAGAAAGAAGATCCAGATTATAAACGAAGGGAATAAAAATATGATCGCAGACAAAGGATTAAGTCTCGAATAAAATGCACGTTTGTATTTCTTGAACAATATTAGAAATATAGATAAATTTTGTATATAGTCAGTTTGTGTTTCAAAGGATAAGAGAGGAAGGAAGTAAGCGAATATCTATCTTCATTCAACAATAGACCTGTCAAATAATCTGTTTATGACAATCCTCTGGATTGTCTTCTTCCGCCTATTTATCATTCACTTCCTTCACTATCCATTTTTTCTCTCATGTTCATCTAACTACTTCATTTTATTGCTATTTAAATGATTAAATGAATTTTCGGGATTATCAAGAATTACCTTTGCTTGTTGTCATCTTTGTTTTATTGAAAAGGAAAGATTTATGTAAATTAAATATATATTTCTCTCCCCTTCTCTTTTTTAATTTTTTCAGAAATTTAGATCAGCTAATCTAACAATAAGATTAACTCTATTATCGAGAATACACAAAGAAATTGATTTTTTGTATATATCTGAAATCGGAATTAATTCCCAAAAAATCTATTCTCTTCATCATTATTTCTTATTTTCAAAATGATCGAGTGTAACGATCGAGAATTGGTCTGAAAAAATGATGTTATTCGATCTGCTAAAATTCACGTGCGGAAATAGTAACGATATAGACATAAACGTGGATACATCGAATGTCTTGACTCAGAAGGAACCAGAAGGAGAGAAAGAGAAAGAAAGGAGAGGACTAAAGCAGACCGAATAAAACGTCTTAAAATGTCGTAACAGAGGCGAGAGAGGTATCCATATTGGAGGTTTCAGATAAAAGGTTTACCTTTGAACTCGGATGAGACTTCTCGAAGGATTTTCTCGAAGAAAACTTTGATCACGTTAAGAGATTTCCTTCGGGGTACCGACGAGACCGCGACGCGGAAAAATCCTGTCGAAGTATTCTCTCGCAATGCAGAGTCGTGCGAAGAGGAGGAGAGGAGGAAAGAGAGATACAAGGGAAAACGGCGTTGACATTGCGAGAGCGAGGATAGTAACAGTGCAGGATGCTTACAAAAAGTTCGAAATTTTCCCCCATTTCGCGTTTCTCCGGTGGCAGCAGCGGTCCTGTTTATATTGTCCACAGTCCATTTAACTCTCGAATGCGCGGACGATTCTCCTCTATTTCTAGCCCATTTCGTACTCGCACTCCTGTTGCGTGCGTTCTGGCTTTCTCGCTTATTTGGTAATCTATTTTTTCTTCTCCCTGCGACCACGACAAATTGCTGTGCTTTTTGTCACAGAAACTACTGTTAATCATTGTTATCCTTTCCCATCGACCTTTTTCCTTCGTCATTCACAATAGAACATTGATGCTCGTTCTTAAACCCACTTGGGCGTGTTCGGATTCCCATCCAGGGTGTCATGGTTATCCTTTTTTAACATTTGGTAAGCAAGGATAGAAGTGATACTTGGGTGGTACTTGGATGGTACTTGGATGGGAATCTGAATGTCACCCTTTAGATAATTTATAATTCGATCAAATTCAAGATAAAATTCTACTTCTAATTTTATGTGTTACATGTCTTTACATTTAACCATATATCCCAGGGTTTGTATTTGTTCAAAACAAATGTTTAAAACATGTTTTAAACACTGTATTGTTTTAAACAAATTTTACATTTAAAACAAACATGTTTAAATCATGTTTTTTTAAAGGAAATGTTAACATAGATTTTAGGTGAATAATATCTATTAGAGTTAAAATCATGTTTTTCTTTAAAAAGAACAAAATATTGTTTTTTTTTTGTTGAAAATATGTTCTCAATGTTTTAAACATATTTTAAACAATATTTAAAAAAATTCTGTTTAAAACATGTTTTAAATAGTATCTACTTTTAAAAAGCTTGTTTAATACATTACATCTGATATTTGTAGGCCATTCTTATTTCAATTAATTTCAAGATCATCTTAAGTAAATTCTTAAGAATCTTAAGAACTTAAGATGCTAATTTGAAATACTCTTCAATTGCGGCCAACGTTCCTACTAACCTTTGATAGTCAAAATATATTTTTGGTCGGCGTTTTAATAATATTTCATTTATCAGTGATATAATTCGTACTCTAATGTACACTGTCTAGAAAATCTATAATATACGTAACATACATTACAGTTTTCAGAGCCGCGGTCTGTTTCATGTTCACACTTAAGAATGTTGTCCCTGTTGTTTGTTAAATGTTAAACAAAGACAAATGATATTCATAAGTATTGTGAGCATGAACCGAACCGCGGCGTCCGTGATCCAATATTTTCAGATGATAATCGAAATACTGCCATAAATAATAATTTATATATAAACAAAAATAAGTATATAGATATTATTCGTCTAAAATGTATTAAACATTTTCTTTAAAAAAACATGATTTAAACATTTGTTTTAAACACGTTTAAAATTTGTTTAAAGTTTGTTTAAAACAGTACAGCGTTTTAAACATTTGTTTTAAATACAAATTTTAAACATAACGTATAATATTTTAAACATAACAATCCTGATACTTATATACTTATTTTTGTTTTCGATATGCTACGTTCGATATGCTCAATTTTAGAAAATTCATAGAATTTTTGTAAGAATAGATATACTTTTTACGAAAAAATACGAACTAGGCGTTAGCAGTCCGAAATGATACTTAAATTAGGTTTATTCCAAATAAATCCTCCATCTTGAGGATTAACACTAAATTTGAGTGTTATATATTTTCTCATAAAAGACATACACTTACGTACATACACTTTCATATGTATATATATATATATATATATA
>NW_017259206.1:1966838-1978785 GCF_001594045.1 Atta colombica
TATATACATTTATTATATCTATTATATCTATTATATAATTATCTATATAATTATATTTATTATTATAAATTTCTCTCAATTTATTTCGAGTCTATCCTGAGAAAACTGGAGACATTCGAGAAACATCATGAAAGATTAACGCTTTGCGTTTTATATCATATTCATGAGAATTGAAATCTTCTTTGCATTTGTAATCGCAAAGTTATGTTTCTCGATCTTAAGTTTCGCAAGGTGATTGAATTAGTTTGAAATATTCAAATCGGCCAATAGCGCGCGCGAACGCGTCACTCGCCATATATTAGTTTGTGCATCGATCGTGTGCAGTGGAAGTTGATTGCATCGAGTGGAACGGGGCTCTAGCCTTTCTGATTTTTATCCGGCGAAAGTATATACATATATCATGCGTGCAAAAAGTCACTACGAAGACTGCCTGAGCGATCTCAAACAAAGAAATTGATCTCGATTGAAGTTAATTGAAATAAACGGTATAATCTCGGTGAAAATTGTAGACGTCGATTATACTCGATCGAGACCTGAATCATCCGGACAACATTCGCGGTAATGTTCGGTTAACAACAACAAACAAATCCTGGCTGCATAATTAATTATTAATTGTATATTTGTTCGCGATTAGCTAGTTATTATTCTTGTAACATAACGATCACATGCGCGCGCTCGCTTTAGATGTTTGACGATTAATGTATCCGAAATCAGGAGATAAAAGAGGCGGAATCCTTTGTGACTTAATTTACAGTGAAATGAGAGTTATTTTGGGATTATAGGGTGCCTCTGAATATACCTGCAGCGTCTTTGGAAATCTGCAATCTTGTGAATTTGTTTCATGTAGTAGTTTCTCATATGTACCTTCCAACCCCGAGGAATTATTCCTCGCTGTTGCAATTACAAATATTGTGCGTATCTAAAGCCGAGTATAATCGTTAAATATATCATCGATATAGCGATAACGAGAAATTAGAGGAATAAATTAGAAACGTCGAAAATACAATGCAAACCCAGTAAATTTTGCGAAAATTTTGCAACTTGAGCTCTTCTTTTTCTCCCCCCTCTTTTTCACTGGAAAAATTTATAACGAACTTTTCAGTTCCTGCGTTGTTCAAAATTAGTGCGACTAGCCCGTGCGGTATTGAAAATACAGGGATATTGCAATAGTCCCGTCGTCTCTCGAGGGACTTCATTCCCGCATTATCTTTCGTATTATACTACAAATTAATAGCATAAAGAACTCGATTAGAGCGGCGGCCGTAATTAACTCGGCTATTTCACTTAGCCGCTCGCTGCTCGCATCGAAATCCCGTTGCTGGCGTATAATTCCTGTAGTTCCCTCATTCTCTTCCCTTCCCCTCTCCCACCACATCCCCTCCGCCACACGTGATCCGCGCGCAGCCTCCGGCGCCAGATTCTTGTTCCGGCTTGTTCACGCGGAACGGTTCGCCCACCGCGATTATGCCATCGAATCGTTGGAACGAGAACAGAAAGGGGTGAACCTGGTTCAGGAGGGACGCCCGCGCCGGGGATTCCTCTCTGTCTCGTAAAATGATGGTCGTATATCCGGTGATGAATTATTTAGCGTTTTACGCGTCGTCCCTAGAGATACACCGCCGCGCGATCGATATACCGTTTGATTACGCACTGCCGAGTGCGCGAAATTAGCAAACTTCCCGGCATGCTCGTCTCTCTCTTCATCCTCTCTTTCTTCCTCTTATTTCCCTCCTCTCTCTTTTCTCTCTCGCGGCGAATACGTTAATTACTTTTCCAACAACGCGACCGACGGAGTAATTTTCTCCGTGTTGTCTTCCGCGCGACGACGAAGAGTTTCTCAGACGGTGTCTGCTCGTTTGCGACTCAACTCGCCCTATCCTCGCAGGTGTCTTTTTCCTTGTACGTGAGTTCGTCTTTGTACACTCGCGTTTCAGCTCCCGTAATCTCGTAAATCGCGTCAGGAGAGCCGCAATGAGCTTTTTCACGGAAACTTCGGCAGATCGTACCCTGGCCGCCCCGCGAGCACCGCGTATACGCAACGCGCTCACCAACGAAGTTTGCCGACTGTAATCCAAGCTTATAATATTAAACCTGCAACGACAAAACTATAGTTCCGTGTTGACATTACGGATTCCCAAAAGTCACGATGATATTTCGCAATCTCAACACCTTAAGCTTTTATCGACGAAATAATCTCAGTTTGTACTGTAAGTCAGTCAAGATTTTTAAAAAAGTTAAAAAATATATAAAAAGACATATAAAAAATTGGATTACGTTTTTAAGGAATGTTTTTATTTTTTTAAGGAATTTTTGTTTATAAAGATATTCTTAGCAGAACATTTTTTTATAAAAATATTAATTTTTACTACACGAGAAGAGTAATTCTGCTAAAATATTTAAAAATTTAGCTAGATATAAATCTGAAAATAATTTTATTGGAACATCAAAATGATGATGTAGAATGTTCAAACTGATTGCTAGAATGCCGAACGTCAAAACTTTTTGCAGCATTATCGTTATGACGTTATGTTTGAGCATCCTCCCCTACAAAAATTTTAGATAGCAAAATCATTCTTTCCGTGTAGATTTATTTCATTGGCTGCGTTCAGAGTAGAAAAAACTAATCAGATATATTAAATCCCTACATAGATATATTAAATCCATTTTACACGATCTATAATTCACGATAGAATTCAAAATGTATTTATAATTTTATGTTTCAAATTATAAATACAAATATAGATAAAAAGTATTTTTTGTATTACGAGAAATATAATATTGAATGTAGGTTAAATTGTAATTTGTCATTTATATATGGATAAAGTTTATTATTTATTCAATTAAACACTGCTCTATTCATAGCGCTTACATAGATTTTTAATTTTTATTACATCAGTACAATTACGGGTATTTATAATCTACGCATATTTGATGCATCTTTTATAAAAATAGAGCATTATAAATTCATAATTCTGGTTATTTACATGTCTTCTATTATATTACATAAAATTATGAACAGAATTTTGTCTCGAATTATCGCGAATTATACATCGTTTAAAGTTGAGCTTTACAGAATAAATATTTAAGACGATATGCCTTTGTTTGACGTATCTAATGGTATTTAGTCGGATCTTATATTTAAGATCATTTTAAATATAGTGCTCATATATCACGAATCAGAGGGTACGTGATACTACAAACGTACGTTTGAAGCATTTTTTAATTGATCAGTTTGCAAAATTCTTTCTTCTAATTGGTCCATTTGTAGCGAGATTTTGACTACAGCCAGAGAATCATATTAATTAGCATTAAGACATTACTTAAAATAAGAATCGACTATTAATGCCGGCCTATGATATCTATCTAATTTTTAAAGATTTTGCGGCGCGTTTATTGAGAAAATGAATAGATAGGGATAGATCAGAAAACACAAATATATGCGTAAATAGGAGAGCTCAGGATTCTCGGGTATACATGATCAGCTGATCACCCGTCACGCCGAACGGATTCACGATTTGATATCTTCGAGCGATATCTTCGTTCGAAAATAACGTAATGATTTGAAACGAAGCAAACAGCTACTGAAAAGTTGAGAAGCCTTCATCTTACAAAATCGCAATTTTTACTTCCCAAGATAATTTTCAAAACATTCAATAAATTATGAATCGTTATCGCGATTATTAGCAAATATTGTATGGAGCAGACTTTCAAAATTTTGTTTAAAATTTGTAATTTTCACTTTGGAGCGCAATTTTGGGGCTCACTTTACAGGCGAAATGCTCCTTATATTTTCGCTCAGATGATCTTGTTTACGAGTAAATACTCTCCGCCACGGCCCTCTATCGGTGGAAATGTATAATTTTTTACATGTAAAAGATTTCAGAAACAACTGAAAGGTTTGTAAAACGATTTTATACGAAATGTTTCAGAAATAATTCTACTGAAACATTAAAAATTTATTGTATATGAACATTTTCAGAAACAGCTTAATTGCAAGGTTTGCAATTTTTTTCATATGAAATGTTTCAGAGATAACTTAATTGAAAGTTTTTAAACTCATTGCACGTGAAAAATTTCAGAAACAACTTAACTGAATAATTTATAAAACGAAATATTTCAGAAATAACTCTACTGAAACATTTAAAATTTATTATATGTGAAAGATTTTAGAAACAGCTCAGTTGTGAGGTTTGCAACTTCATTCCATATAAAATATTTCAGAGCTAACTCAACTGAGAGTTTCGTAAAATTATGTTCATGTGAACAATTTCAGAAACATTTTTGCTGCAACATTTCATATGACATATTATATAATTCTTTCAAAATTGTTACACATGAAATGTAAAAGATCGAAATGATTTTGGAATCATGCTAAAAGTTTTCTGCAATTATCAGTGCTGGAAGATATACTTTGATACATACAGAAATTAAAAATAATAAAATGTTATTTTTTTAACTGAAAGAATTGCATTATCATTATTTCTTTGATATCTAACAATATATACGTAATTAAAAGATACATTTAAAGTAATAAAGATCATTACATGTTTTCAAAAATTTTGATGTAGAAATATAAAGGATTACGAATTTCTAAAGGAAAAGTTAAATAAAGCAGATTATTTATCAATTAGAGAAGTCTTTATTTAAAAGATACTCCAACTATTTAGCTTTATATATATATATATATATCTATAATGAAATAATTAACACTTATATAGTATCTACATGAACTATAATTTTTTTAACAAAAAATAATCAATTTTGATTACTTTGGCGACGAGTAATTCCAAACAGCAAGAATTTCGCATTTTGTTAAAAATTATAGTTTATATTGATAATATATATAATAAATTGGTTATTATAACTCTTAAAATCAAATAATTGCTATATCTTTTAAATAAAGATATTTCTATTAATTAATAGCCAATTTTATTAATTAATTAATAATCTAATAATTAATAAATAATGTTCATTAATTAATAAATATTTGCATTATTTAACTTTTTTTCTTAAAAATTTGCAATTCCTGCATTTCTCTTGTTTGAGAAGCAACCGTGCAGTGCAGTATGTTGACGTATACAATGACCTACAGAATCCGCTAACGTCGATTTTAGGTTTTGATTTAAAACTTTTATTTCTTTTTCGTTATAAACGTACATGTATCACCAGGAAAATTCCAAGATGTGAGTATTGTCAGTTGTATCAGAAGTTGTATCAAAAGAAAAGTCTCGTATGGCTTACTGGAACACTTAAACTGTATAGTAGTATACCGAGATCGTCTTCTCTTTACTGACATTTCGCGTACATGAACAGGAAAAACAACAGAGAAAAAAGAAGCTACGATTGTAAAGCTTGCGTCATGTAAGAATTTCCCACGCATTATGGGGGGGCAATAAATAGCGAAATATGAGTAATTCTCAGTGTGGATCGTATAGAACATACCTACATGAAGATGATGACTTTTGATATACGTGGATTCTTGCTAATGGCGTCAATTTTACTATTCGAGAAAGAAATGCGAATATAAGATTTGCTCATAGCGTTTATCATTTATATTTTAATTCAATGTTAAATTATAGTAGCAACGCGAATCATTTTTCTTAGGATCCGATGGCGTCAGGGGAATTTGAATGATCATCAAATTTCGTCGCGTGATCCTTGCCAGGAATAATGAACGTGATTCTTTAAACGACATAGAAGAGAACGCTAGGGCCGATAATTGATTTTCGATAGACTATTATTCTTGGTATTTCAGAGAAGTGCGGTCGTTCGAGCGATACCTAAATGGTTTCCGATGGAGCGCTTGTTACTTCATTTGCAACGCATGAATACCATCCGCAATTTTTACGATTGTGGAAACGGTGAATAAAGAGCGTAGCGTGAGAAATACGAGCGATTATTACGCGCTCATCTAACGCGAATTAAGCTGTAAAAAAGAATCTCTCTCTCTCTCTCTCTCTCTCTTTCTTCCCTCTCTTTCTCTTTTTTTTCGTATACAACATATATATAAAACATGTGTAATTGTTTGCTTCAATTATAATTCGCAAGAAATTATTTTCGCCACATTAAAAAGACTATCAATACGAGAGAGTATCCGAGAATGATTGTGTATAAAATATATTCTATCATACAATAAATATCTTTGATATCTATAAAAATTTTTTTAATTGAAATATTTATTAATTTCAACATATCAGCATAAGTGATTATATTATTTCTGTTATTTAAAATACCAAAGACATATTAGAATAAACATCTTTAGTATTTCGAGAATAATAACATATTATCTTCATTCTAAAAGTGCACAGCGACGCGCATATAATTAATTTATGGATATATTATTCGCATTTGTATAGATCTTTGTCTCCAAATCTCTATTTGCGAATGATCTCAATATATTGTTTAAAAATATCATCTCTACCTGCGCATTACATAGACATTGACTTCGAAATGCTGCAATCACGCATCAAGACTACACCCTTTGTCATCGTATAATCATTGCTTCTGCATGCGTTTAAATATTTGTCGTCGAGCGTTTCTCTATCTATGCTTTACACGTATTCGCGGCTACGTGTAAGGAGTACATGCATTCTAAAGGCACACACTGTGGCTAGCGCTGCTTCTACATTTCCAATCGTCTATTTAGTTCGCGGTAGTCTGTTTCAATTATACGCTCGAGGAAATTTTGTGATTTTCTTCAAACAAATTCCCTCTTGCGAATTTGTAATAGCATCGATATAGAGTGGATAGTTAATGCCTGTATCGTGTTTTATTGAATCGCCTGTTTCTGCGGTTAATTCGTCGAGCTTCATAATGATGAAATCGATTCTCATATTGCAATTATTTTATCCGATGATTCGGTAGGAAGGTTGGAAACTAGCCTGATTAGACAACGAAGTGGTGCGTCGCGATCTTGCCCTAATGACGAAATTGAGAAATTATACGGGAACGGTAGCTAACTCGATTTAGGGCATCCGTTGTATGGGGCGCTTCGTTAACCCCGACGACGCATCGACTTCTCAGGAATTAGGGTAGTTACGTACAGCGCATCTTCAAGGCTGCTTTTACACCTATACGAGCAGCCACCATAGAGGTTCTCTCTTTTCATGTAATATACTGTGTCTGCATCTCTGAGAAGAGACATTGAATCGTCGCGTCGCGTCGCGTTGGAGGCCCCCCCGCCGCTTTTGAGAATTTAATCATACAGTTCGAGTAACGCGCGCCACCCCGAGAAACGTCTCGAAATCCTCAATTTGTGTTCAGGAAATTGCAAGCGAAGGAGAATACCAGATTTAATTCTTTTAACATACGAAGAAATTGAGGACAAAGGATGGAGAAGTTTTTCGTGAGTTGGGAAAAAAGTCTAATGTCGCAATTTATATTTAAACGCTTATTCGCTATAAAAAAAAATTTGTTTGTTTATTAGTATTCGTGCATCGTGTCCCTTCATAAGACTTGATCTATATTACTGTATAGGGTATCTCTCTTTGGGAATTTTCGCAAATATATTCGAACCGCAGCTCATGATAACTAATATTTATCAGCGGATTCCCTTTTCGCGCGCAAGCAAGGACGAAATTCTCTTTTCCGCGGTACGACGCGTCGGCTGGGAGCTCAACTGTAAATAAATGAAGGTGACCTTAAAGGTCGCACTTCTACGAGATGTTTGCAGGTACTTTTTTTCTTTTGCAAACGAGAGAAGACGCGCTTAGCTTCGTTTTCCTCGTTAATCCTTGTGCGAAAGTCCGCGGCGAGGGAACGAGCCTCTCGCTTGCCTTCCTTTGCGTGTTTGTCCGCTCTTATTAATTTACAAAGGCGTTGGAAACTGGCGAGAGAAGCGAAGACGCCAGCGAAGGCAGTAGGGACGAGGGATGTTAAATAAATATCCACAGAGACGAAGACGAAACTCGGGATATCTAAGCACCAGCCATCGCTAGCCAAAGTACCGAGTGGAGCGGTATAAGACCGTGTTTAATTTATTTCGACTACCAAGGAACCGGGCATTAAATTTCTACCATTTTCTCCTTTCGCCTATCTTATTTGTCTTACATTCGTCACCAGACGAGACGACATTTCTCGCTCGTGAAAGGTCTGTGAAGCCGCGCCATCCACCGCACCGTCCGGCTTTCTTTTTCCATCCATATTCTCCCGACGCCAACAAGACACTAAATGTCATAATTAATCTGATTCCATTAGAATTTAGTAGCTGGTGATTAATTCCGGAACACCTTGATTTGTCATCCGTCTAAACGAACCATGGAAAAGTATTTTCGTAGATTAAAAGTCGCTTAATGCCAATTTGCGGAAATTATAAAAAATCGTTTAACGTCGTTAGTAACCAAATTGATGTTCATGAAACAGAAATCAGTTAATGCAATCGGAGAGGATACTCGCAATTTGTAATAAACGCTAAGTAGTAATCCCATAGTCGTCCCATTTCATCGTCTCACTTTTCACCGCGATGTGATGCATGGAATATTTGCGATCTATTGATTGCTTCAATATTCAGGAAATCAGTAGTCTGAATGGTATCAGTTTGGACTGATTGTTTCATGTAAAATTAGTATTCCACTTGCGCTGTACGAGTCAGTCTGCCACGGACGACGTTTGATTTCTTTCGAAAAATTCACACGGCTGCAGATTGACGACTACAATTTTTCAATGCTCGGCTGTGAGGATATACGTTCTATCGCACGTACAAACAAGATCGGATTAAGGTACGAGCTAGTCGAAAAATCGCGAAGGAGATCAATTGAAGGGATATACCAAAACAGAAATAGAATCATTGCACTACACAAGCGAAGCACTTTGCTCATCTAATTTCAAGATTTTATCTTTTTTTACGTTACGTTGAAATACAAATATGTGTTTTTGAACGGTTTGCTATCGTAAAATATCAATGACATTAAACAGAGCAGTTTAGAATTTTGAATTTTAATATGTTTGATCTTTTAACAGAAAGAATGAAATAATTCATTTAAAAAATGTGAGCACATTCGGCGCGTTTTTGTTGATAAAATTAGATGATAAGATTAATCATGAAGTAACCATGAACGAATCGTGATACGAAATACAAACTGAAAAGTACCTTTCAGACTAAAACACGTACGTGACGAGACTGGGACTTATTGATACTACGAAAAGATGAATTCGTCTTCCCGTCTACTCAATTTTTTGTCGATGTCACCAAGTTCAATTTAAGGCATAAATTTTCCTCCTTTAGTCGCCTAACATCTTAAGTAGGGAATACGTGTCTTGAGCACGATCTACGAGAACACTCACGAAACTTCGTAATTAACTTTATTCTTAATAAGATTTACTTTTTTTTTCTTATCGTCCGGATATAAACACAAGTCGTTTCATGATGAAAATTTTCTCTATCTAATGGTTAAAAACACCGGCTATCGCAAAGCTGTCTCATTTTTCACGGAGTTACGTATATAGATATAGGAGGCGGGATTTCTTGTTCTCTCCCGATCCCTCCATTCGCTGTCGATCTTTCTTTCACTCTTCCATTTTTTGTTTCTCAACATTGCGCTCGCACTTCGAATTCGTCGTTCTTCACCGTCTCTGTCACTCCTGCTGTTTCCGCGACCTCTTATCGTAGTGTCGCTTCCTGCACATACATACCTATGTATCCTACGATGCTGCTTCTATCGCATTAAGCTATGCCCTTCCGCGCTCTTTGTCCGTTTATGCACCCTGCTGATTCGTGCTGCTAACCGGATTCGCATACGTCTGAATTTATCTTCTTTGGCAGATGTCTCTATCCTTGCATATGCACTAGCCATCGTAAACGCTCTCCCTTTACCAAATGCATACTTTTCGCGAGAGAATCTGCAATGTCATGTCGTATTTTAGTGATAGACTTTCTGTAGTTGTTATGTATGAAAAATTGTGAGAAATCAACGAAATCTACGAAATCGGCGAAGAAATAATGGTTAACAGTTAAAACAAATTCTACTAAAATTGATATCGTTCTCTTACTTTAAAAGTGTACAACTAAAAAAATTAAGTTTACTAGAAAAGGAGAAAAACTATTCTTCAGCTTAATAAAAAATTGTTAACTAATCAAAAAGAATATATTCGTGAAAAATGTAAAAAAGCTCTTCAGAGCCTACATCAGCTGTTCGGATTTTATATTATTATTATAAGTTAATATTTTTAATAATCATTGGACTATTTTTGATAATCATTGGGCTTACATAGCTAATTTGACATTTGGATAAAGAAGAACGGACTAAATTGTCGGGAATTATCAACTTGGAATTTGTGTTATTTGGATTTATACATTATATGGGATAAGGACTCGAATTGAAGAATCGAAACGTATACTTTATTCGTTTTGTTACATTCACACGAAAATAAAGAATTTTCTGTGCATTCGAACAGCTGATTTAAGCTCTAGGCTTTTTTACATTTTTCACTGAAAGATTCTTTCGAACCTCATTTTATATATTTATTAGAATATATTCAATCTTAGAAACATAATCACGAGAGGTAATAAGTAATAGCTAAAATATTATTCTAGTTTAAATTTGATTTTATTTGATTTTATACGATTTCATCTGATGACAAATAATTTTCTTTACTGTATATGAAGTCTGTCACTGTATGAAGTATAGGTAAAATAAATGATTTTATCTAATATTACACAATTATTAATTTCTCAAATATATGTTGCATATACATGTATTATAATCACCGGGATTTCAAATGAATTTTATATAATGATTTCGAAATCTCTGTCCCACAATTATATTAATAAGTGGTTACCTGCTCGTATAATCAAATATCATTTTTATAACCCTCAAAAAAATCACTCTTTTTAAATTATAACAATTTTGATATTTTACAATATTGTAATAAATCTGAAATAATTCATCATAAGTGACATCTGTCTAAACATCATCAACAGTGTATAATATTTATAATATTTATCTCGATCAATTAAAATGATTAAATTCAAAATAAATAATTTCTTCTTTAAACTTTGATCACCAAAACTGCTTTAACTTTAAATATTCTCTATAGAAATCTCTTTTTTATAAAAGAAAATGATGCATTTAAATTGTGTTAATTTTGTAGAAGGTATTATGATCTCTTTGAAAATTTTAAGAATGACATAAATGCATGACAACTATGAAGTTAATTTATTATACTTTTGATGACTGATACAATAATTTTTAAACATTATATATGTACACACACACACACACACACACGCACGCACGCACGCACGCACGCACGCACGCACGCACGCACGCACGCACGCACGCACGCACGCACGCACGCACGCACTCACGCATGCACACACACATATATACATATACACACATATATACATATACAGGATGTTCCATTTTAATGTCCCACTTTATTTTTGATCTCAGAAAAAAATGTTTTAAACAAAAGTTGTATGGCTTTGAGAGGGACATAAGATGGCAATTAGTTTGATCTTGAATAGTTACTTGAAGATTACCTTCAATTTCTTAAATGGAACCCCCTACTTTTTATTCTTATACACACATTCTTATAGATTATCTCGAGAGCTTTTCAAAACACTATAATTAAGTTCATTTTCATTAAGTACTTTTCGACTTATAAGGCTTGCATGTTACAGCACCGGCATTAGCATTACCCAAGGTGATCGATTAAAACCTCTTAAATATTATTCAGGATGTCCTGAATAACATTTATTAAAATTGAAAGTAATCTTTACGTAACCTTCAAGTAATTATTCAAAGTCAAACTAATGACACTATCTTATGTTCCTCTCAAAACCATTTTCCTCCCAAAACAACTTTTGTCTGAAACATTTTGTTCTAAGATCAAAAATAAAAAAGTTATTTGGGGCAGGACATTAAAATGAGATATCCTGTGTGTGTGTGTGTGTGTGTGTGTGTGTGTGTGTGTGTGTGTGTGTGTGTGTGTGTGTGTGTGTGTG
>NW_017259206.1:1978807-1988916 GCF_001594045.1 Atta colombica
TATATATATATAAAGTGTTTGATAATTAATAATAAAATTCTTGCAGAATGGATTAAATTGAGACGAAAAGTCCTTTATCATTTTGCAATTTTCGCAATAGTTAACAAGATATTAATTATTAAAAATTGCCGAATATTGATCTTCAATAATTTTTTATTCAAATATTATCAATTTTACAGAAAAATAGAAAAATTGTTTATTTTTTTTCTCATAGAACTCTAAGAATTTTTTCAGAATTTTTTATCAACTCTTTAGTATAGCATTTTCTTATTGATAATTATTTTTACCAACGTGAGAAAATACATATTAAAGAATTCTGAAAAAATTTTCAGAACTTATGAGAAGAAAATAAACAATTTTTTTCCTGTAAAGTTGATAATATTTGAAAACCAATTATATTTAGCCATTTTTTGTAATTAATATTTTATTAAATATTGCGAAAATTACAAAATGGTAAAAGACTTTTTGACTCAGTTTAATTCATTCTGCCATTATGCGAGAGATTTATCATTTTATCGTTTTATCATTAATTATTAAACCTGTATATCTTCTGAAATGTTTTCTTAGATATGTCTTTTATATAAGCTGCCGTAATCCATTGTGATTCGGAGCGCACTCGAGCGCACTGAAATTCATTCGCGTACAATAACATTTTCGTGAACGCATATCTTATGCACAACGAAAAACAGTACATAGTACAAATTAGCCAAAAATGCTTTAGACATCGACAGTTCGCTTAGTTAACTTAAATAGAATATTTTGGATCCCAATTACTCTTTGCTATATGAGTCGATTATTTTACTGCCAAGAAGTGAATGGTCCATTTTGAATAGTTACTGCAATAAATTTAACACACATTAAAGATAAAAAATAGAAACAAATAGAATTTTTTAAATTTTAACACTAAATAATTCCCAAACGAGTCAACGTATCAACCTCCATTGAACCAAAAACTTTCTTTTTTATGCTTTTTCGAATGATATGCTACAATAGGGGGGCTTCCATTTGAAATTTTTAAATTGCAGCCACCCTGGCGCATCCCCTCCCTGATTCAATTAAAAGAGTAGCTCCTCGAACACGTATTTTACCTGGTTTTTCAGAATTTCGTTTCGAAAATATAGAGTAACAGACTTTATAAAGACCCTGTATAACTCATATTCGCACACAGTAACTATGTGAAAATTGCATTTATTTTTAAATTGTGTTACTTTAAAGTAAAATAACGATATGTTGACGATTTACGATTTTTGTGGAAGATTAAACAATTTAACATTTTGTTACAAAAACAACGGAAGAGTTAAATCCGTAAAGAAGCGATTACAGCTAATTGCAGCTTCGTATTTTGTTACGATCCGTCTTTACGGTCGTGAGATTATATTTACGACGAATATTTGCAAAACGGGTGTTGCGTTGCCCATTGTGTTATCCGTGTATGTAACGGACAACAGAAAATCCCTTGAAGAGCCAGACAAGCCAACGACGGATATTTGCGCCGGGTTTACGAGGCGTTTTATTGCGACAGTTTGCACAAGGAAAAAAAGTGATGAGCACGCAGAGGTCACCGCTTTAGCGCGATAAATTGGCAGGTGATAACACGGGACGTCACTGATGCCCGCGGGGAAAAAACTTTCTTCTCTGCAGCTTTAGAGAAGTCTCGACACGTCGCGGAAATATCAGGCAGCGAGAAGTCCTACTCACAAACGTCATACTCACGAGGTTTTTTTTTTTTATTTTATCACGGTATCTGTGATATGATCTCGAAAAAGATATAGCATGCAACTATAATGACTCCAACTACACAAGTTTTTATATATAGAATATATAGTTGAATAAATTATATATTGCAATAATTATAAAATTTAGATACAGATCTGAAAATAATTTTATTGGATTATCAAAATAATTACATAGGAATCTGAAGCATAATGAACAATGTTGCAAAAAAATTTGGCATTCTAACAACTAGTTTAAGCGTCTTGCATAATTATTTTGATGGTTCAACAAAATTATTTTTAAATATATATATTTATATAGTTAAATTTTTAGCAAAACTGTCCTTTCTATGCACATTAATTTTATATACAGTGAGTGCAAAAAGTATGCCTACAGAAAAAGTATATATTTTAAAAAAACTTTATTTTTAAAAGTAAATATTATCCAGTCAGAATAAGTCATCAAATTGATGTCGAATCGATATCGATACGATGATTTCAACACCAATTCGACGTCGATTCGACGTTTAATTAAAAATTTATTCATAAATAATAAAATACTGTATGTTTATTAAAATTATATATATATCAAAAAGATGTGTATTAATTGCAGAAAATATATCATCTAAAAAATAAACGAAAATTAAAAATTCTATTGTTTGGATGCTCAAAAAATATTCGTACAATATTCGTAAAATAGTCGAGAAATTTAGTTTCTAAATTCAGGAATACATGCGAAGCTCGTTTGTTTATGTTAGAACAGAATATATTTATTGTATAAACAGGTTAATTAATGTTTATTTTTTACAAATGAGACTTTTTTTATAAAAAAATTTCCTTGTACGAATACTTTTTGTTCTCACTGTATAAAACTCATATAGTTATATCATTTTTGTAGTTGCTATCATTATATCATCTTCTCTGTGCGAACTACATTCGTATTATATCCAATTTGAAATATTTTTAATTATTTCTAATTTAAAAAGCATTTTTAATTATTTTTAATTATTTCTATAGATTACCATTGCTTTTACTAAAAAAATATGTCGTTAATTTAATTAAACAATTTAACTTAATAAAATAATAAATTTAGTTTATACGTTAATGAACATTGAAACTATACTTTGAAACTAATCATGGAAATAGATTGATTTACATTTTGACACATATAGATGTTAAAAATAATAAAATATTATTTAATTCAGGGAATTAGATTATTATATTGCTTAATTCCTTCATATTTAATGCCTATTGTATAATATAACACTGAACACGATGAGCGATGATTGGAATAACAGTGTAGGATCTATTCCGCGACGATTATTTCATTAGGTGTATAAAATTCTAATCGTTATCGCCAGGAGAAATGTATCTCGATAGTGTAGAACGCGAATGCTTTGGATAGTCACTGGTGAAGGAAGGAGAAACATACATGATGGAGCCGTGTAAATTCAATTTTTTCGGCAGTGGTATATCAACCCTCCCGTGACAATTCGCAACATATAACGTCACAAATTCCCGATACCACATGGTGACAACGCGCATGACTTCCTTTTTTTTTCCACAACGAACGCGATGGACGATGGCGGTCCATTGTTTCGGGGCGACGCGGACGCGGGGAAAAAAGTGCTCGATGGACAGAATGGTTCTTCCGTGTAATTACGCGTACACACGTAATTTACCGAGAGGAGGGAGGTAGCTTTGTGCATCGTGTAACTTTGTTTAGTTATTCACCAAGTTTTCGCGAATTATAAACGTGCGCATTTGCACCATTTACTGACGAGCCGCTTGGAAGAGCCCGTTATAAAGAATGGACCTTGTTACGTCTCGTTAAGAAGTTTCGCAGAAGTTTCATCGCATACGCCGATCGTTCCTTAATAACCGCGAGATGAGTTTACAGTGTACAAGCAACCGGATGGGAAGGAAGAAGCAACAGCAACCGCCATACTACGTTATCGAAGCTAATTTATAATAAATATTAACCTACTCGCGGCTGCTCATCTTTCATCACGGAGATGTTCATCGTTCTCCCGGGGAAATCGTGATCGATCATGCGTTAGCATTATGCATTCGTACTTTATAATACACGCTGTTAAATGCCTGATTTACGAGAGAATGTTAATTATACTGCATATTGATGTAATGTATTTGTACGGAGGAAAAAATCTCGCGAAGCTTGAAATTGCATTTGTTTCGAATAGCCACGAATAAATACAGGTCCGACGGACGCGGACGGGCGGATGTGAAATTTTAATAATGTTGGCCGTTATTGTCAATGCGGGAGAACTTTTATCAGAGCTTAAAAATACCGATCTGCCGATATTTCCATACAAGCGCGAGTTTATACAGCCGATGCATGTTTTTTCTACGCGGCGAACATCTCGCGGGAATACGTGCGCTGTTGAAATCAATTGGCGCAATTCGTATTCCGACTTGCAAAATTTCAACCGGGGGCGCAGCGCGGCGGGGAGACAATCCGTGCCGCAACGAGGGACGCCGCAATGAAGGTTCCAATGAAGGCCTCCATTGCAATTACGATTTATATTTCCCGTTATGCGCGACTAATGGTTCGGAATGCGAAATAATGCGCGACTTGCCGGGAGAACGTTGGGTCCCCTTATAATATGTGCGTACAGCGCTTTGTGTTGACCTCTATCTTCTGAATCAATCGAAGCCAGCGAGCCGCGTGCATCGAGCACCGATGGTCAATCGGCGATATTCCCTGAATATCGCTCGGAAATCGACCACGCATTTCACGCCCACGGTTTTGCACGCGTCGCGTCTCCGCCTGTCCGTGTGCACGCGTATTTCGAGAGGACGGAAAACGGGCGCGCAACGTTTCGCATGAGCGCATCCATGACGGATGGATATATTGGCGCTATACATATATATAATAATAATACGCATATTATCCTTAGAAGAGGATCCTCGGAAGAGGAGAAATATTTTATCTTAAAACCGAGCTTTCTGTTGTTTATATACATGTTATTTATATACATATATCTCCGTTATTTGATTTTTATCGCTTATTAATTAGAAATTTTTGAAAATAAGTCAATTTTTATTTAAATTGAGATTCAGAGAATTGGAAGGATACATAATTTTCTTCAAAAATGCACTATTAATGAAGCATTTCTTTCTTAGATATTTATACAGGGTTTACAAAACTGTTACATAAAACAATGGCACAAAACAGTGATTCTTAAATATCATGCTCTGGAAAAATATATTCAGTAATGAATAACATGAGATAAATTTGACGAACTACGGGGAATTACAAATGTTATCGCATTAATAATATATGCGATTAATAATATATGCGATTAATATCTATATTATCGCCGTATAATATATTTAGCATATCTATTACGAGTCTGCTTTTATAAATTGCGTACACTTTTTAACAATAAAGTTAAGTAATCTTTTTAGATTACACAATCTGTTATTTCATAACATTTTAAACATACAATATTATAAAATTAAAAAATGGCATTTCCTACATTTACGTATTTATTCTGTAATAAAATTAAAAAATTATAAATTTGTTAATATGTTATAAAATAACAGGTAAAATGACAAAAAATGTAAAATAATAAGTTGTTATTTTATAATTTTCTATCATTTTATTCTCTAAATCTGAATCAGTGGATAATCACTGATATCAGTGCCAAATATACCACTGCTCAATCAATAAATGAAATGTGAGATCTCTAACCTAGCTGATCTTTATTAACTGTGCTCTAACTAATCTTGTTTTAGTGCATAAATTCAATGAATATGATATTGGAAAATTGAAATTAACATGCAAATATTTTAGTACAATGCTCAAACATTCTTTCTTTTTTAGTTGAACTGCACAGTTGAAGTGCCAAGTATACCACTGAGTAATTAGTGACTATCCACTGATTCAGATTTAGAGAGTACGAAACTTTTTAATTATAAAGAATCTCTCGAAGAATCCTATATATTTTATGTACCAAAATGCTCATTTTTTTTCAGAAACAATATAATGTTCAAAATTATATTTTTTTCTAAATAAATTTTAAAATTGATATGTTGCACTCACATAATGTACGAGACAATGAGACATTTTTTACATGATTTTACTTTAATTAATTTACTTTTAGTACTTATACAGTTGTAAAATAAAAAATTTTTTTTTCAAATTTTCCAAAAGTCAAATTCTTTTATTTAGGCGGTTTTTGAAATGACTGATTCATATGATATGATTTCACGTATGTTGTATGTTTCGTTTGTGCGTATCCGAATGGGTAAATACGAAATATTATATAATATAATATTAAATAGCGTTGAATTAATATCGTGTTAGGGAATAATGCGGCGGCGTTGCAGATGATGAGGCGAATTTGACGAACTACGGGGAACTACAAATGTTATCGCATTAATAATATATGCGATTAATATATTATCGTCGTGTAACATATTATGGCTGTAACGCATTATCGTTACCATATGTGTGGACATTACCATTTATTATTTACCCATTACATTTTATTCGGTGTCACGCGCAGACCGCTCGACGTTAAATTTTATCACATGCATATTATATGAGGGATTGGGTTAGGGTCCTATTATATTTTCCAATATCGTGCACTATACGCCGCTTAATTGAACGCGCGCGCTGCTTTACACAGAGCTCCCGAAAGCGTCACTATATGCATTAAATTCCATTGGCCGGACGGATCGTTCAGTATTTGACGATTAACTTTGGTGATACAGAGGATGCAATTACTCATTACCTAATTTACGACGCCCGTAATCTCGTCCGCGATTAACGATTCCCCCGATCATCGGAAATAATGGAGAATTTATGGATCCGCTTCATTCGTGATATGATCGTTGGGATTTGTAATCAGTTTATCGATTTTATCGTTAATTTCCTACACATCTTTATTGATCTTATACATGCGTATCATATAATCATTTTCCTTCTATTTCTATTTCCTCACCCTTGTTTATTCACGCTTTTCCCCGACCGACAGGTCTCACTCGTTTCCCATCTAGATACACTTTCGACAAAGTTACTGCCGTCCATTACCCAGGACGATCCTTTATGGCTGTTATTTACGATTATTATTATTGCAGGGTGCATGGCTACCGGTGTTGCATGGTGGCCGCACATAGAGAAACTATTCTTACAGAAAAGAAAGCGGGTGGAACATTACGTTACGAAAGCCGCAACTTCTCGCGCGTCTTTCCTCGAGGTAATTTACAATTTGGTCAAATTGCACCGTTGCAGATAGCACGAAGGTTCCGCTTTAATTATTTTCGGTTTCCATGTTGATTTCAATGGTTTATTTATTCGTAACTCTAATCGCAATTATCCGTTTTGTCATAGAAACAAGATACATTGGATATAATTCTAATTTAATTGATAATAATTTTTATAAAAGTAAACATATCGTAACAAACTTTTTTTCAATCAAAATGCTAGACATTAAGAAACCTGTTAAATTCATAATGTCAAGTTATATCCAAGTTATTTTTAATTAGGTCGCGCGTCATTGGTTCTATTCAATATACTGTTAATCAAATTAAGAATAATAAAGTCAAATAATATTCAAGAAAATATATTAAAGACTTAGTTTATTATTAATTTAGTTAATTTTTTATTAAGTGCATACGTTAACATAAAAATTTATTATCTTGAAATTAAACAATTCCACTACAGAAATGGATTGATTTAGATTTTGACAAACATAAAAGATTTAAAAATAAACAAAATGTTTTTTAATTCAAGGATTATCAGTGCTTCTTTGATATCTAACAAGCAAATACATATATTTTTATTAATAAAAAAGTTATAATAGGAAAAAAAAGGAAAATAAATTTTTTCCAAAGATTTGTATATTTAAAAAAAAATTAAAATGAAAGGTTTTTGTAAGTGTTTTAAAAATTAGAAATTTTGAATTTTAAGAAAGAAATATAATCAAACGGTTTAAAAAATGTACGAAATATATATGGATACAGTATACTCATTACGAACTTTCAATCGTTACTTAAAGATCATTCGCTGATCAACGCTGTCTTTTATTTACCAAAGAAGAACGTCCTATAATATACGTTCAAACCTACCAAATGAATTAACTATTTTCAAAACTATAGAAACTATATAATCTTAAAAAAAAATTATCTAGATATATCATATCCATTGTGTTCTTTTACAAAAAATTATTTTTCTGAAATATCTAAAAATTTATATAGATACAGATTTGAAAATAATTTTATTGGACCATCAAAATAAATATGTAAGAAATTCAAACATAAAATTAAGCAAAGCTGCAAAAAGTTTGACTAGCGATGAGCTTAAATGCTCTATAATTATTTCGCTGATTTCAACAAAATTATTTTCAGATTTATTTCTAGCTAAAATTTTAAATACTTTGGCAAAATGATTCTTTTCATATGACAGTGTAGTATGACAATTAGTTATAATCGCGGGCACACGTGTATGTATGTGTATGTGTATATATGTACAAATACGTAAATATCTCTCTAATCTCTCATGTCAACGAATTAAATAGCCGTTGTCAAGTAAGTTAACACCCCAGTGTTGTGTCGATATTGACCCGGTGCTACGAAGCGTGTGGAAAATTAACAGACCTTCTATGTGGCATTTATCGTCTGGTAAAATTGGCTTTTTGTTTACGCAACACAGCTAGCTTTGACTCGTGACACTATCGCGGCTTGTTAAAGCTGACGACACACAAAACGAGTCATCGACATGGACGGATTTAATACAAAAAACAAATGTCATATACATCTTCATACATGCCTGTATTTTATTTTTATATTTTTTATTTTCATGGGGAGGACATAGAGTACCATCGTTTTTTTTTCTTTTCGAAGGCAACTCGGCGTTATGTTTTCTAGTTTCGACGTGGCCCTTTTTTCTGTTCATATATATAACCAAACATCCCTAATTCTCAGAAAATTACACGGCAAACTCGCTATAAGTCGCACGATCGCTATCGCCGAATATGCGTGCGTATCCCCCTTGTAATTCGCTTAATAGCGGCGAGGTCTATCAGTAAATCATTATTTTAGGCAGGTAGATATCACGCGCGTAGGTAGGTATGATCCCTCGTGAACTCGATATACCTCGCGTGTGTTATAAATAAGACAATGAGCGGTCGACACGATTAACCAGGGGAAGGGGTATATGGGAAAAGAAAAGGGCTAAATGGGATTTGGAAAGACGATGTGTGTGTGTGTGAGAGAGAGAGAGAGAGAGAGAGAGAGAGAGACTCACGTATGAATAATAAATATTGTAAATGGAAATGTAGCTACCTACCTTTTTCTGACTGCTGCGGCGTGGGCAGCTGAACACGCACGCACGCCTGCATACGCATGCACGCGCGTGGTCACGCAATGTCTCTTTCGCTCGCGCCATTGTTGCGCCGTGCTATTGTTCCGTCGTTACTATATCTGTTCCACTGTTGTTATGTTACCTACGATCGAGAGTCAACGTGTCCTCATCGCATCGTGTTTCAATTGTTTTTTCTCTTGTGCATACAATTGTATGTACGCACATCGTCTGCCAATCGGCGTTGAGATCGTTGTTCCGTCCGCGATCGAAAACGTCAGTCGCAAGCACTCACGCACGCAACCAGTAAAATTTCACGCGATATCGCCATTTTTTTCATTCATCCGCCGTGGCCGTCGAGTCGCGTCGGTCGTGATTTCGGCCCACCGCATATTCTCGATTCAGCAGTTTTGATAAGTGAATTATGAACGCGCCGTGGCAATTCTCATTCGAAAAATGGCTTCTTCCGGCCATCCGGCGCGGTAATGGAAAGGTAACCATGACGGGACAGCGATAGGGAGGATCATAATAGCGATAACAGTTACGTAGCGCTCGGGGATGAACGATGCGAGCATTTGCATGGTAAACGCGGCCGAATCTCGACAATTAATTTCTCTGCGGAGAAATATTAATATACTTGACACAGCTAACATACGCGGTCTATGGTCAACCTTTTATTTACGAAAACGCACGTCTTAATTTTTATCATAAATATACTTGGATATTTTTATTACTTCACTAAACGTATATATTGAGAAAAAAAGACAGTTGCAATTATCATGATTTGATTATAATTTATAGAATCAACTATATTATATTGTTTTAGTACCACTTTAATTTTCTGATTTTTTTATTATTATTTTGTATTATTTATATGTATATTATTTTTTATTTACAATGAGATATCAGCTTTATTTTTTTGTCATTATACTGTATTTTAATTTTCAATTTTTTTTATTTGTAGGTTGTGTTTAAGTTTAGGTTTATTACAAGCAGCATTATTACTGATTCTTCATCTTTTAACTGCGTATCTTCGTTTGGAGCCTTTTATTTTACTGTTGTTCAATTTT
>NW_017259206.1:1989016-1994816 GCF_001594045.1 Atta colombica
GTGTGAGACTCATGGTAAGGA
Organism: Atta colombica; assembly: GCF_001594045.1. Classification (NCBI taxonomy): domain Eukaryota; kingdom Metazoa; phylum Arthropoda; class Insecta; order Hymenoptera; family Formicidae; genus Atta; species Atta colombica. The sequence goes on from NW_017259206.1 coordinate 1,989,038, forward strand.
TCGAGCCAAACATGATATCACAGATGAGAGCCGTGGTACGTCGATTGGGCCAAATGTAAACAACGCGTGCTAGGCTATTGATTATGGCACATGCCATGCGAACTTAAATCAGAGGGCAAGAGGTTAATTATTATGGTTATTTTACCATGTAATTATAGTTACAAACATCAAACGCTTTTTTTCATAATTAATATATGGAGATAAATAGTCGTTGGATTCTTGATAATATACATATTTGGCATTCGAATATCTCTTACAAAGAAATATGAGTATAGTGGTTTATGTTGATAGCTTGGAATTATTATATATCTTATTATAAAAAATTATATATCTTATTGCTCTCTTTTATGATTTATCCCTTAGCTTTGTACATTTCTCTATCTATCGCGGCGTGAGGTTTCAAGGAATCTTATCGATGTCCCCCATAGAGTTGTTTATCTTCTTGAAGAAACCGAGTGAAGATAGTGAAATGATCTCGAGAAAGGCATAAAGGCAATGTAAAAACGCGTGCGCTCGTATGTAAACAGTAACGTTCGCGATGATGGCGATGGTGATGATGAGGATGTCTACGAGGGAATAACCAAAATGGAAAAGGGACAGCTTTAGGGGATGCGGTGAGATCGGTGGTTGGTAAAGAGGGTTAGGTGGCGGATGGTTTCGCCGCGAAGGTCGACGATGGGAAGTCCTGGAGAACAACGCCCGGGGGAATCGTTTTCTAGGGAAAGCTTTGAGAGCTCACCGCGTTCTCAGATTTCAAACGTTGGTGCGACTTTGATTCAATCGAAACGTACGTGTAATTTTGATTCGATCAGTGTGCTCGAAACACGTAAGAAATTAAAGATTTCACGGAAAATATCGTTTTTCTATCTAAGGATCAAGTTGAATGAGATTTATAGTCGTTGCTTTATAATTATATTCACACAGTTTTCTTTTTTCTTTACTAATTAATTGATTATAATAAAAATCATTATATATTTAAATTTTTATATAAATTAGTATATGCTTAAATTTATAATACACTATATATATTTTTACACCATTACATATTAAAGAAGCGACGATAATCCGATTTTTTGAATTAAAAATAACATTTTGTATGTCAAAACGTAAATTAATTTATTTTTGTAATTTGCTTCAAATTAAACATCTGTAACGTGCGCACTTAGTATACATGATAAACTAAAGAGTTAAATTTGATACATTTTTTAAAATTAAATTGTTAAACGATACATTATAGGACTGCATACATGATAACACAACTATAGAAATCAATGCCTTAAATGGTCTAGCTGAATCTTAAATGCTTGTACGATTCTGTATGAATTATATACTACGTATGTAGTCCTTTGAAACGCGCGCCGAAATAATTTTTTCTTGAAACATTAACTCTATTAAACTACCGCAGTAATATCACGAATTAAATTGACACGAATTAAATTGTTAATTGAGCAATTTAATAATTTGATGCTTTTTCGCATCTTCGAATAATCTTAATAATGCTGAGTGACGTATTAAAATCTGTAAATAATTAATTCTTATTGCGAAAAATATTATCTTGGCCGAGAGTCGAACTCGGATCTTCTTACTTTCCGAGTATCCTAAGCCTTTAGGCTTTAAACTTTAGCCCACCGAGACCTTTGTAATATTCTTCGCAATAATTAGTTAAATTGTTTAACTCCATTATTTTAATACAATTAACAGTGTATATATTGAGTAGGAACAGTGGCGAGCTATATGAATGATTAAAAAAAATGAGTAGAAACGTCCAAAAGCAAGGTTTATATATTTAATATTAAGAATTGCGCTAATTGATAACCAGCGTTGACTCCTATCGCCTATACTACTACATGTTATATATTTCTAAATTTGTTCAATTAAAGAAGTCTAGGATAAACTTATTAGTTCAGTGTTATTTTGTAATTTGTCATGATTAAAAAGAAAAATTCAAATTGGATAATAATGTGATATTATGAATTTTGTAGTATAATATTAATATAAATTATGAAATTTTATCATTTTTATCTTTCTCCTTTCAAAATTAAATGGCAAAATTGGAAAATTTATTTCATAAAGGAATAGAATGAAAAATATCCAAATGATATGCTCCTATTAAGATTAACGTGTTTTAATATACAATATAACTGTTTTTTCACACAAGTATATTCAACGCAAATGTTACAAAAATATAGAAATTCGATGTACAAGTATTTTTTCATTAGGCATATTACCTATCTTACCTATCATTTTCGAGATATTTAAAGGTGCAAGAAAAAGCGCAAATAGGCTTGCCGGTCATGATTTTTTGAGAGGAAACCATGAACAAAATAACCAGTTTGTTGCGAGGCAAAACGCTTCCATTCATCGTCTATCCACACAGAGCAGAGAGACGAAAGTCTACCTATGATAACTGCTCTGGCACATAATTAACATTTTGACAAACCCTGTGTGCTTGTATCTCGAATATAGTACTCCTCGTTGTTTCTCGAGATGTCCTCGGGTCATTGTGATTCCGTTAGCTGCAGCTCAAACAGCTTAACCGAGGATACATTTCGTATGCAAATGGGAAATGTGTTCCAGAATAAGCTTACGTCTCTGTAGCTGTTACGGATCAGCACTTACTGCATAAATCGTTTTCCAGGCAGGTACGTACGTTCGACCTCGACTATTCTCGATTTCGATCGCCTGTTCGACTTCGATTCGGAAGTTTACTATCGAAATCGACAGCTATGTTTCGCTCTCCGGCAAAATCGATGGTCCGATAATAGCATCTTGATAATTGACGCTGTATTCAACTTGGCTGCAGTGCATTCCATCTATCGAGTTATGAAATATCTCGATTATATAGAGCTTCTCTCTCGTATCTTTTATTTTTTAAATTATGAGCAAATAAAATATCTGAAATATTTTCGATCCTAGCCAAATTTATTTTATTTTATGTACTAAACTTACTATACATTTTTCCAAATAACATGCTTATATTAGCCCCCGCAGTTGTGTGCAAATATTATATATTTATATGGCGATATATTTCACAAACAATTAAAATGTACTTATATCAAATGAAATTAACTGTAAATATTTCGACTATAGATTTTTAAATCCTTTTTATTATTAATTGCCAAAATCAAATTGGGGGAGACCGGGGCCGATTGTCATAATTTTTGATTAGTGATTTTTAGAAAATAGTGGATGCTTGATTTTGAAATATTATATATGTTATAATATACCTACATTTTTTAAATATTAAAAAAAAGTATTATTTAAAAAGTATAATTTAAGTATTATAAATTTAAGTATTAAAAAAAATATTACTCGTGAAAATTCATCATATCATAAAAATAAGTTCTTTAATTTTAAATGAAACTGCGAAAATATAACAATTAATCTCGTATTCTGACTTGATTGTCATACGTTCTAGAATTGGCAATAACATTTTTGTTAAGGGTAACACATATAAAAAATACAAATTTTATCTCAATATCAATTCTATATTTTGAGAAATAATAATAATAATTATTATTATTATAGTATTAATACAAATAAATAATTATTTTAATGTAATAAAAATTACATAATTTGTTTCTGTACCGTTTTTATATGAAAAATGCAAAAAATATACATATACACATATATATATATATGGAATGTATTTGTAAGTACATTCTCTAAAAATGTGTTCTCTAAAGATATTACAATTAATTATCATCTAACCTCGACTCATTTTGGTCAATCTAGTTCACATAGCCATTTTTAATAAAAAAATTGTATGAACAACTTTGTCAGGATAATGATTAATTAACAAAAATTTTCTAAGACATGTCATTTTATATAAATGCAAGGATGTCGCGACTAATGATGCCAAAGACTTGTCAGACAACAAATAGGTGATAAGAAAAATTTATTCAGTAACTTCATTTTCTAAAAAGTCGTTATAAATAATATATACAATGCTTTTGGTGCAAATAATTTTATACAACAAATTAATATCATATCAGCAATCTGCAGTCAAAAAAAGAGGTTTTTCTACCATGTCCTGTTTGAATTATAAGCATTTTGATAATCAACCCAGTCCTCCCTTACAATAAACTCTCAAATATGCGTTTTATTTTTATTGGATTTATTCTTGAAGCCACAAAAATTATTAATTTAATTTATTTTAATGTAATTTTTTATTTACTTTAAAATTTTTTTGAAATTTCGGATTTTTAAATTTTCGTATTCTGGAATATATATTCGATTGACGAATTTCTACTTTCTACGGACAGAGAATTCTTTTCGAATCTCCGAATATTTAACTGGCGGCGTCTTTTCGGATTCTCAAAGTCCCGACTTTTGAGAAGTGGAAAAAGAGAAGGTAGCTTCTTCACATTCTCGGATGTCCCAGTTGCACGGCTCCTTGAATTTCCGAATCGCCGCTTTTCCGGCATTTGTTGTTCTCGGTTTCTGCCATTTCCGGAATCACTGCCGAAATACACACAATTTCGTAACGAAAGCTCCTGTTTCAACCTTTTCCGTTTTACGTGAACTGAGCGTAGAAATGACGAGTTCTCGACAATCGGGAATGGTTGGCCGATGATCCACCGACTCCCAGTAGCGTGTTTTCACGCTTTTCTCGTCGCGGATTCGTCGACGTGAATTCCCAGGGCGCATTTCGGTTGGATCAGAATAGGGAAACTCGAGGCCATCACTACACGCCGCCGCCGGGAGTCCCCCGTGTGCAAGAAGGAACTAAGTTCTAATCGAATCAACAACCCTCTCGCTTCGATTTACCGCGCACAGAGACGACGATGTTGGGGGTGGGATGTACCGTCGGGACGCGCAAGGACGAACTCGTCGAACTGTCTTCGAAGGACGACGCGACGTAGGCGGCAGCTGTTTCTCCACATCGTCCTTTTGCCGCGCAAACCCCTGTGTGCGGAAAATATTATTTGCTTTCTTGCAGTGCTGGGAAGTTTATGCCGTCGTCGGAAGTTTAACCGCGCGCGCACTCTTTTCTTCGGACGCATCTGTAAATTCTGTTTTCGGTTATATTCTTCTGAACGGATGCAAGATATCGACGATATATCCGGCGATTATAAGAAAATAAAAATATTTTCTAAATATCTATTTGTTTAATTGTAAGTAACTACTTCAAAAAGGAAATCTAGATGAAAATTTGAACGTTTTGAGAATTCAAGTGCTCTGCATAGAAAGAAAATTTTATTGAAATATCTAAACGCAGTTAGGTAGATACAGATCTGAAAATAATTTTGTTAAATCATAATTTATACGTAGAAAACTCAAACGTAATGAGACTATATGATGAGCAATGCTGTAATAAATTTTAATATTGTAATAGCTTGAGTATTTTATCCCATAAAGCATGGAAATCTGCAGCAACATTGTTGTAATGTTTGCAATGTTACTGCAATATGCTGAAATGATTTATAAAACGTAATTATTTTGACAATTTAACAAAATTGATACAAATAATCGAAATAGATCATAATTAACAGGAATGAATCGATGCGTAATAATGTTTTTGTGTGAATTTTTACAACTTCCAGTTCAAGCAAACTCTTCGCTGAACAAAATTATTTTCACAATCAGATCTGTATCTAACTATATTTTTAAATATTTCAGCAAAATTCTTTCCGTGTGTAATTCAAATGCTCAAAGATTCAAAATTAAAATGTATCCTTTCCCATCATGTCAAATGTGGTAATATATTCAGTCTTTCTCTCTCTCTCTCTCTCTCTCTCTCTCTCTCTCTCTCTCTCTCTCTCTCTCTCTTAGAGAA
>NW_017259206.1:1994916-2007441 GCF_001594045.1 Atta colombica
ATACTAGTACTGTAAAGTAAGAAAAAAGTATTTAATGGAGCGCAAGTTCTTCGCATTGTCGATCATGCAATTGAAGCTGCATCATAATATCGTCTTTTGATGGCAGCCTTTTCGATAAACGCCGTTGTTGTTTTTCGAAACTTTACTTATTTTTTTATTTCGTTTCTGTAACAGCGGCAATCGTTCGATAACTCGATATCGGTGCTTCAGAAATTTACCCAGAGTAGCTTCCCTCGTTACTTCGGTTAGACCTTTGATAGAAATTGCATTTTTTCTCTGGCTTTTCACTTATTTCGCGAAACTGACGAATCGATCGGAGGGCGCATATTTTTGAATTTATGGCTGTGTTTCGATATTCACTGCCAATGCTGGAATCTATAGCGCATGTAACGCATATTATAGATTTTTAGTATTGGTAGTGGATATCAGAATGCATCCTACATCGCGTACGAAAATCTACACACAGAAAAATATCATTTTATCGCTAAGAAAACTACTCAATTTATTTTCTTCCTTTTAAATAACGGTTATTTTTAACAAAAATATTTTCTTGATAATAATCTTAAATTCAATATTGTATACTCAAAAATTTATCTTTTCTTAAAGAATATTATAAAATTGATCAAAGAAGCGATTTTAGCAAATCTAATTTGTTTTAATTTAATAATCTTGATTGAATATTAAACTAGGATTTTCAGAAAATATTTTAAATAAATTTGATAGATTTGCGGATATATGAACTTTTGAAATATTTGTAATAATTATTATTTGCGTGTAGTAAGTATTTTTCTGTTTGTAATACTATTTAAAAAAAAAAGAATGCAATGAAACAAATCATTTTGCGTTGTTTTTGGCTGCTGCTAAATACGAATTTAATTATTTAATTATTAAATGGTGAATTGCTTCACCACATTACAGTTCTGAGAAATTTGCAATTAAAATTACAAAAAATGTCCACTTTCACGTACTTTGTACTTGTCATATTACAACTAATACGCGCGATATATGTATAACCCTGGAGAAGTTTTGCTGCAATCAAAATGATATACTATTACGATTTTTTCTCTCTCAGCCCACAGAAAGATTTTATAATATTGGTCAATAAAATATTTATGGTCAAATATGAGATTTATTGACGATAAAAAGGTGAATTAGGTTTTGTGAATTATTGTTGATTTCCAAAATAGCTTTCAATTCTGTTTATTTTAAACTTAAATGTCGCTCAGTGACTTAAAAAAATTTTAAGTCGCTAAATGTAAATCCGATGTCAAAAATTGTGAAAAATTTTAAAAGATCATAAAAGATTACTAAAGTATTATACATGAATTTTTACAACAATCTAGACATTTTCAAGTTTTAACATCGGATTTGTATTCAACGGCTTAAAAATCCTCAATCCTTTAATATAATTACTATATTAATTAAGTTATTATTGGATATTAATATCAAATTTAATCATTGTTTTAGTCCAAAATATATTGAGTAGGATCTATGGTAACTAAATTAGATTAAATTTAACACTATAGATTTAACCATGATGGAATAAGAAAGATGAATTATTCTTGGATGCGCAGCCCAAAAATAGTGGAGAGATGATAGCCAAATCACATTGGATCCCAATCATTTAATTTCTAATCAGTATTATGTGCGTTTGAAATTTGCGCTGCGCTAGGATCCAAAGTGATTGGTTGTCATTTTGTGTCCCCCACTCTTTTTCTACCATTATGCGCGATTGCTCACCTTTCTTATTCCACCATGGATTTGAACAATAATATTTTTTATTAATTGTTTCTTTGATATCTAACAGTGTATTATTATTAAGAATTTTGAATGCGATATTTTTCAGGAATAAGATCCTAGACGATCAAACGTCAGTACGAAATGTCGCCGAATTATAAACTGCGATTCTTTTACTTCTTCAATCAATATTCTTTTGATCTGATCATTCGATAACCGAGGCTAAAACATCGATATCGATATCGATGGCAGCGCGTGTGACCTACCCGTTCTCGTAAAATGTCTTTCTCGCCATTCTTCCTTCTCTCTCTCTCTCTCTCTCTCTCTCTCTCTCTCTCTCTCTCTCTCTGTCTTTCCCTCTTCCCTTTTTTATACTTTTACCCTCTACATTGCCTCCCTCTTCCTTTCTTCTCGGCGTAATCCGACATGAAAAATTGCGTTTCTCCGGCATGCCGTACGCGATTCTCTTCGCTTTAAAGAGCGAAAATCTCGGTGACTGATATTTCATTCCCCCTTTTTTCAAGGGGTCAAAAGCGCTAGTGTCGGGTTGACGTACGTAAGATAAATACACGTACGTCCTAATTGCGCCCGCTGCGATAAAGCGCGACGCGGTGGTGGAGTTAAAAATTTTCCCGGCAAGTGGGATATTTTTGTGATGCTGCGTTACCACCGCGTCGGAAATCCTGTATCTTTTGTATGCTCGCTCTTTAGTCGCGGGCGAGTTTGTTTATTTTATCTCACAATCAGTACCGCACACGTGTAATAAAATTAAGGGTGATATACCAAAAAAATTCTACCATTTTCTGCGTTATCGATCGCTCATCTATTTTCCTAATGTCCCCAATTATATTTCTATGACCGCTCTTTAATTGAAATCACATCTGAAGCAGGAATATTTTATTCACTTGGTGAGAACTCATTTTCTTAGCTGGTTGGCAGCCTGTCGAGATACTCCCAAGAACGAAATTTACGCTGTTCGTCCAGCTGGAGTTCTATTTCCACTCATGTCCCGTCCTACAATCTATATACACCTAGCCGTATCTATCGATATCGATAGCTATCGGGCACTCTGCAAAGGGGCTACATAATCTGACGTGAAATATTGCGCGAACGGGTTATAGCCTTATTGTGCGCGTCGTCTGTATTCCGTAGGTATATATACGTATACATATGTGTTTGTGTGCACACGCTATGCTAATACAGGAATACGAGTTGCTGGTACGCGTACATAAACTCGCGCACATAGTTGGAGAATATGCGTACATACGTGGCTACTGGTTATCTCAAAGCTGGCCTAGAGCTATCGCATAGGATTATTGCACTCGGGAAATCAAACGAGACCTTTCTCTTCCGAGAGGAGCGTCGTAGAATGATAATATTTTCGCGAGAAAAGATAAAAGAGGATCACCCGTGCGATTTATAGTGCGTGCTGTATTTACTCATACGTGACGACGTTTGTCATCGACCGAAAGGGCAGAGCGAGGTAACATTTTATGGTATACGCGCGCGTATATTGAGATAAACTGTACATCAGAGGCGCACAACTCAAACATTGCGGATTGAAACATTTTGATTTAAATTAAAATTAACCGAGCCGCAGTATCAACTTTGTTATAGTATAATAGCGTTAGTCAAGGGATTTATTGTAGAATATTGTACTAGGAATTATTGAAATTCATTGAATTAAATACATTAATTTCATATAACTAATCTACGATGTAAATATTGCATTAATCCATATATATTATATTTAACAGTATCAAAATAATGTGTGAATATATTGCGAATTGTTTCATATTTCAACGGTTGAAAAATTCCTCATTTAAAGTGGATTAAGGTTGGCGCGAGGGGATACAGCATTTTTTCTCATTAGATATTACAGAAAGGCAAGGCGTAGTAAGGGACTTTGCTTTTTGCAGGCGAGGACTCATATTCAAAGGCCTCAAAAAAGTATTTTATATTCGCGAAGGCTCTGTATTTTCTTGGCTGTAGTAAACGTGAAATATCGTTTACGTTGGCCAACGCGATATAAAGATCTACATAGATCAACTACGAACTCCTTTTCTGCTACCCTTTGCTTGTGTTCTGCTTACAACCCTCTTGTCCTCCTCGTCCAAGTCCAAAAGCTGCCGGGATGTTTGCTCTCTCAATTTTTCATAACGCCAGCTTGACTCGTACGTATGTATGCATCTCTCGGCGTGCCGCGTAACCTTTATATTCCCCTTCGCTCTCTTTTCAAACTACCGCTACCGTCCGCGTTTTCGCGGAGAAACGCGATTACGTTGCGTCGCGAGACGAGAGAGTTTCCAGTTCAGCTGGGCTGTTGCATTATTAACCCTTAACCAGCGCACTCTTTTTACGTCCACGCCCGTGCCTCCGCGCGAACTAGGTCGAAAGGATTCGGTACTTCGCCAATTTTCCCTCTCGCGGAGAAGAATTTCAATGGTTGGTATATCGTGCTCGTCCCGTGAAAATGTAGCACCGCACTTTCGATTTTTCTCCCCGCAGGAACGCGACGAACACGCTCGACGTCGTATATGCAATTCTAAACGCCCTCACCCGCTGTTACGCCAACATATAATTTCCATTTTGTCACGTCGAAACATGCGGAAGTGTGCGATATTTTTTTACCACTACTTCTTCTGTGCATTCTAATTAATCCTCTTTCAATTCTGACGTTCTTTTTTCAAACGGATATTGTTATTGATTGAGTGAAATGATAATTTCTATGCGCGCGCGCGCACGGATAAATAAATCAGAGATTTATTTGTATTAAAACAAAATATAATAACATTAAGGGGATCATAAGTCGTCTATTTTACACCGAACATAACAATTTTTGTATCAATTTTTCGTTTGTTATTTACAAATTTGAAAATCTTTTTCTAGAATTAATTAAGCATAAGTAAGATAATAACACTAGATTAAACAATTTTATATTAAAAATGACAAATTATAATTTGTTATCAGCTTCTAGCGCTGATTTATAACAATTCTTTATATAAAAGTTTTACACTTTACGTATAAAACTAACTTCGTACCATGAAAGATACTATGCTTTTATAGAAATGAGCCTAAGAGCTTTAATATAAGAGAAAAGATTGCGTCAAAATTTTATGTTACGTGTGTGTGTGTGTGTGTGTGTATGTGTGTGTGTGTGTGTGTGTGTGTGTGTGTGTGTGTGTGTGTGTGTGTGTGTGCTATATTAATGTAGTAAGTATAATTTATCGATGTTTCGTAAATCGTATGTGCTGTAAATTGTACGTGTGTAAGTCGGTAAAACAATAATTCCATCGAAGTTTGGTCTTCAATTTAGGATCCTCTTAAACGTATTAAAACGAAATATATTGGATTGGCTATAATTTCTCTTTGTTTTTATGAGATAGCATCGAATAATGTCATTAGTAATAGCGGTAATTATTGGAAATAAACTATTGCAACACTGCACACCGACATCAGTATAATTGTATCGTTTCACTATGAAAACCAACTCACATATTTTCAGTGTTTAATGTTTCGATAAAATTCAGTGCGAAAAAATAACATTGAATTCAACTTTTCTTTCACTTTAGAGTCAGTGAAATCCAGTGTAAATTAAAATTGAGATTGTGTTTGTTCCTTTAAGGTATGATATTACATTAAGATTCGATAATATATTATTCTAATTAGCTTTCATATCGACGATATTGTTTTTAGTTTTAAGTATCTAATAACAGCTGCGCGATTAACATTTTAACGTCTAAAAATCTTTAAAAATTAAATAAATTAATCAAAATATTGTTCAAATATGCAATTTAAGTTATAGCTATGCACAATGATACAAATCATACAATAATACAAATAATGTGCTTTTACTATTAGATAAATTATAAAATAGATAGCAGAGATTAATGTGATGTGTTTCACACATTAAACCTGTAAATCACACATTAAATCTGTATTTTATATTGTTACACTAGTACAGTTTTTATCGAAACCTTATAATGCAATGCTAGTGCTGCATCAGTTTTTCCAGTAGAAAACGGTATAAATGTTTATTTATATTTATAGCAAACATTTTGTGAAAGTTGTTTCAATGCGCTTTTGAAAAAAATTTGCAGATTGAAGTTTTGAACATTTGTAGCATTTTAAATATGCATGGAGAATAAGGAAAAATATTTTCAGCACATTATGCTATTTTATTTGTACAAAGGAAAAAAACGTTGCAAATTACTTATAAAATAACATAAAAAGCAATATAAACAGTAATAAAGAAAACAATATAATATGCCGAAAATATTTATTCTTGTTCTTTGTGTATTCAAAGTAACACGAAATATGCAAAATTTAATCAATTTTTAGCAAACTATTGTTTAAAAGCGCGTTGAAATCTTTTACAAAATGTCTTTGTAAATGTTATTAAATAATGACATTATATTCGATTTTAACCACTTCTCATTGTCAGAAATAGAGGGAAATTATTGGCTAATCCAATAATGTGACCTATACGAAGATTTAATTTATCTCTTTCTTATAATTTCTTTCTAATAAATTTTGAATCGAATTTTGTATTTAGGATATCCAGAAAAATTTAATGAACTGTATGGCAGTATATAATTTTCTGCATGGATAAATGATTCATAAACTTAATATCGTATTATATCAATGTATATCAATGTTAGCCGTGATATCGTTGTCCCCGCGTCTATGCGCCAACACGAAGATGAATTTCGATAAAAAGAAGGCGTTCTCAAACGTCTAACGGAGCGCAGTTAGCGCGCATGATAAATTGGGCAGATACGTTATTTAATTGGCGCCTGTGGTCAGTCAGTTCTTGATTATTATTGATGACTTAACGGCGGCGGTGCTAATAGCACGGTATGTCGTAAATTTCACGTTACGTCGATCGAAACAAATAAGTGTATCTAAGAAACATCCAGACATCGTTATTATCGATCAAGTTCGACTGATCGAATTTATCGACCGCTCGAGTAAGAAGTAGGGTGTGTTCATTCCCTGTCGTGCGTTATTTTCCTTCCATTCTTCGTTATGACGATGACTTGCCTGTCTATCGAAGGATTTGCTAGTATTACGGAGTGGATAGCCCCATATATGTGTCCGCAGGGGATAAATTTTCAGGAGGCAGAAAATGGACATCTGTATTTACCCTTGAACTTTTCGGACGTCACCCTTAACACTCGAAGTTTGGTTACGACTGAATTATTGTGTTATCGTTTCCTCACACGTGAAACAAATAAAAACTTTTTTTTTTAACGGTATAGTGTTTAACACTGAAATAATGTCACTAGTAAATATGTTTTTTCATATTTATAGTAAACATTTTGCGAGAGAAATAAATAAAAATTTCAAATTAAGAAAGTTAGATAACCGTCCATAAAATTGCAAAGCCAGAGGATTGAGGAAAGGTTAATGACGAGCAAGAAAGGGATATTAAAATTAAATGTTAAAGTAGATGTATTTTCTAAGAAATTACTCTCTTTACGAAATTATAATTATTTTTCAAAACTTTTATTTGTTTCTCATATAAGGGAATGATAACACAATAACAGTCGTAATCGGGCTTCAAGTTTTACAAAATTTTTATTATTAACATTGTAGGAAATGTTTAATAACATTTCACTCGTTTCTTTTCATCTATTTAGTGTCACAGAAAATAATAACCCGTCAGGCGCAAATAAGCTTTCAGGTGTATAATTTAAATTAATTCTTTCTGCTTCATCATAATCACGATTCTTGGAAAAATCCTAGCAGACCTTTTATCGTTGAGCAGTTGTGATAAAAATATAACGTAAATGAATTCTGTACTTTCGTATCTCAACTTCTTGTTGAACGCTGTATGTTTGTTTGTCGTTTTTACAAATAGAAGTTTCATTGACTTCATGCTCAAGAAAGAGGGCGCGAGATCTGGGATCCATTTACTTTGGGGACAACCAGCTGCGCGCGAGATTTGTATTTTTGCTACGGGTTTCTATTCGCTTTCTTTCGACGGTCTAACCCCCCAAGTAACCCTCTGTTGAACGTGCATAAGACGTTATTCCGCGTCTTCCAGGGATGGTCTATCGTCCCGCGCGCATTAGGGCGGCCGAAATTTGTCGAGAACGATCGGGTGGTGGGTCGAAAGAAATGGCACGAAGAAGTAGGAACGACAAGTTCCTTCAGCATTGGGGCGGCAGAAGAGGGTGAGTCCTCCGGTCAGTGACAGATGGTAGTTTTATGCTACGGGCGAGAGCAAGGGAGAGAGAGAGAGGTGAGCAACATCACTCGACGACAGGATCACCACTCCCGATCAGCCGCGCAATCGTGAACAACGATCTCAAAATATTATTCTAACGGATGGCGCTACATAACGTATGCGAGCTTCTATTATCGTTCGAATATTCGGCTTCGTTTACAAGTCAAGTTGATTATTTTCAACCGGTTTATACTATGGACGCAAACGAAAATATTTTCATTCGCGACGGGAACCGCTGCTCGCGCGTTTCGCTTTCGATTTCTTCGACATAATCCATGCTTGCTGGCTTTTCATTGTCGCAGGATTTATTAAATAATTTCACAGTTTAACTATTAAGCTTCGCTACTCTGCTTTACTTAGTAGTACTCTCTTTTAAAACTGAAATTAAAATGAGATGGAAGAGTTGTTTTTATGCATGCATTTTGTACTTTATATACTACGCTAAAACATTGTGAAAAATAACTACTACGCCTCGCAGATTAAACTGCGGTTAAAGTCCGACCGTCAAAGTCGCTGGAAGCGACGCTCATAGATTCTCAGCATATTAAAAATGAACTTGCAAGATAAACATAAAATAAACTTGTAGCGGCGAGCGATACGAGTGGCGCGGCTGTGCTTCTCCGATTCGAGCTGCGCGCTGCGGACATTAAAGGCAAACCGTTTGACAATCGTCCATGAGAGCGCGTACCTTGTATTCGCGTATCTAGTGAACTTACGAACTGCAGCCGCGCGTTGCAAACACTCGTGAACGGAATAGTTTGCCCTGACCGCGCACGTGACGTATGCACATACTCCACTTAGAGAGCCAATTAAGTTACAACTTCTGAAGGAATGCGATCGCATCCGCTTAAGGCTGTTGACCCGTCGCCGTAGCCCATTTGAGACTTGACCGCAAACGAGAAATCGTATGAATTTCCGTTGCATTATACGAGACAAATGCGTCTTCCTGTACTTGTATGTCGTATTTGTATATCTAATGAGATAAAACTTAAAAAACTGATGCTTGTTTGGGAGAATTAAAATAGAAAGAAAAGAAAAAGATCAAATCTCTAGAGTAATGCTGAGAAAATCAGAGAGAACGTGCGCGCGCGCATGAGAGAAAGAGAGAGAGAGAGAGAGAGAGAGAGAGAGAGAGAGAGAGAGAGAGATTATAATTTTAATTTAAAAGATTAAATTCTTGTTAATTCTCATTGATTTATCCCTTCTTTTTTTATTGATACTTTCATGGTAAGGATATTACATAGAATCTCTGCAAAAAATAATCGAAATTGGAAATTTATACCTTCCGTATAAAAATTATTGTCATATGAAACAGTTCAATAAGATCAATTATATTTAACAATACAATTTTATTTAATATTTAATTGAAAATATATTCTCATTTTATCTTAATTATTTTTTAAAAAATAATTAAGATAAAAAGTACGCGTTATTGAAATAATTTTTTATTCAGATTCTAAATTGTTGCCAAACTTTTTGCATTACTTTTAAATACAAAATAGAATAATATGTATATGTATTTTTTAAAATAACTTTTCCATTTTGTTAAAAAATACATGTAATAGAGAAAGAAAAATATTTGATTATAATCTAACAATAGGATAGTTGAATTTTTTTTTGCTATGAAAAATTTTAACTCAAATAGAGATTATTAAATTTTGATCAAATATTTTAATAACATTTTATACAAATGTATTAATATTATAAATCCTTAGCGATGTTCAGCTAAATACACTCTTCATGCTCTTTCCTTGTAAACTTTCCTTGTATGGTTCTTCATTGCCCACTGAAATGTTGTATCGTAAATTGCAGGAGACAATTTGTCCCTTCTGCATTTCGTAAACTTGTTCCCCCGCGGTGCAATAGGCCCCACCTCACCTTTCAACCTCTCGATTTTACTTCCTCCTCTCTCTCTCTCTCTCTTGTTCATATACGGATCTTCCTCTTTCTCTCCCTTCCTCTTTCTATCTGGTTATCCAGTGGAGCGTGCACGATATCCATTTCATGCGGATATCCCGTGGCGGATTCCAGGCACGAAAGCCGCCACCATCCCGCGGGAGTACGTGGGGGAAACGCGAAACGTCAAACGGGCTCGCCCTATCCTTCTCCCCCCCCCCTCTTCTTCTACATCTGCCTGTTCTACATCTCTGTCTCTCTTTCTCCTCTGCATCTATTTGTATCTCTTTCTCTCTTATCGTCTATCATCCCCCTCCCTCTCTCTCTCTCTTTCCTCTTTCTCTTCTCTTCCTCTTGCCTTTCCCATAACCTGCCTATCCACCGAAAGGTGGTGGTCCCGGGGATGAGACTGATCCCACGAGAATATCAGGAGCTATCGAAGCGAACCGAGGTCGGATGAGCAATGCCGCTCTCTCGACGCCGTTGGTGCGGGTGCTGCTGGTGGGATCGATTTTTTTTCCGGCGCTGCCCTAGGGACCCTAAAGCATGAACGCGCCGATCTGCGTTCGGGGACGAAATAAATGCGACAACTCACGAAACTCTGCGTTCGTATATAGCGCATCGGCAAATGCTCCCCGATCCAACGGATCTCTCACCTTTTGTGCGTTAATTTACGCGCATATTGAATCGCCTGACAAACAACAAAAGGTATGTAAAATTAAATGCGCATGATTAAACTTCCAGCGCAATCATCCACTGTGTTATTCGAAGCGTGTAGTAGTTCTATTAAACGCCTCGTAAAAGTATTCAAACGCGACCATATTAAATTACTCTTTCATTACGTGCTTGCCCAATTCGAGGATCTATTAATTAGTCGTTTAAATAGCATCAAGAATTTACGAGTTACGCTTGAGAAAGTTTCACTGCTGGCGGTTTCGATAAAAGGCAAGAGAGATTGAGGAAGGACAGAGAACGATTGTTAGGTACATTATAATGGCAAAATTAATTAAACGACCGAAACATTACCAGGCATAATTGGGCGATATAGCTTGGAGTTTTGTCGATAGATATGGTACTTCTGATTTGTATGCCCGATTTTTGACGATATAACGAGAGAGGATTGATGCGTCCATGCTGAACAATGGTAATTCCGAGAAAATAGGCATTCGGGGATGTCCGTCGATATTGAGATTAATGATTAATGGAGTGGTGTTCGGGGTTCTAGTGTCGTTTAATAGCGGGCAATTCCCACCGCGTGGCAGCGGCGCATTTGCAAAAGCGCGTAGTCCGTCAGACATGAACTTGATTTTGTAGCCGACGCCCTACAGATACAGTTAACGAGATATCATCGGTTGTAACATTAGCACAATGAATATTCTAGCAGCGCAATGATATCAATGTTTAATCTCATATTCGGCTAGAGCGATCGAACGTACCAACTCGTTTAAAATTACTAATTACATATCTTGATACAGTGGGAATAATTATGTACGTCGCGTATTCCAAATCATCCGCGTTTAGTCGACATACCGCCCCTTCTCGCTGGTTAAATTCATTTTAAAACACTTCGTCAAAGTGCACCTGCGATTGAAAGTCAATATGTCGGATACGTATATATCGTATCGGTACAGAGAGATACCTTTCTCCCGGTTGGCCATTGACAAATTTAGCGAAACGAGGTCTGCTTTAATCCCGGATTATACCTGCATATCGATCGCCTCATTGATTGAAAGAGAGTGCGGTCACGTGCGGCGAGAAATTACGGACCCTATATTCGATGTAATGAAGTTACAGAGTCACGTGTTGTTAGGGAATGAGATATCCGTTCCGGATACCGAGAGAGAGGGTACTAATCCGGCTGGTTTTGTTCTCAGGGACGATCGACTGTCGATTTTTCAATTCCCGCCTTGCCAGATGGCAAAATAAATTAACTGGCCGAATTACGGATTGGCAGCCATCGCGCGCCTAGTCACTTCCGGCTTAATTACAATCACTGCCCCTTAAATTTCGATCCCTCATCGCGTCATCCCTTACTCGTCCGAAGAGAAGAAAATGTTGGACGTTCACGCGCTGAATTTTTATCATTAGGTCTTAATTATATTTTGACATCATATGAAAACACTTAAGCTGATACTTTAAATTAGAATTTTTTTAATTATATAATAATACAACAATTATTTTTATTAGATTGCAAATTGATTTATAGTTGTAATATACAGGATATTTCAAAATTCGCACGAAGTACAAGACGTGATATTTTATGTTAAAAGAAACAGCTTTTTCCTTTTGCAAATTTTCCATTGCATTTGATAAGTAGTTTTTGTAGGAGAGCAAGTTGAAGTTAACAAATAAGAGTAAAAATTATTTATCAGACACAATTTTGTTAAAAGAAAAAGTTGTTTGTTTTAGCATAAAATGTCACGTCTTGTACTTGGTTTTTGAAAACGATTTTTGAAATACTATATATATAAATATTTTTATCAAAATAAAAGAATTAACTGAATTTTTGTTTTATTTTTTAAATATTTTAGAGTGTGTAAAATCTTTTTAAAAGAATAAAAATACTGCCACTTATTAAAAAAGAGTGAAAATATTTGTTCTTTTAAATAAGAGTGGCGGATTTTCGTTCTATTGAAGTGAGATTTTATTTATAAATATAT
>NW_017259206.1:2007749-2021426 GCF_001594045.1 Atta colombica
TATATATATATATATATATACATATATGTATGTATAATAGTTATTTAGTTCTATAATAGTTATAGTTATACATAGTGTGAGGGAGGAAAAGAGAACTCGGAAAAATTCCCCGGAAAGAATGGGAACGAAAAATGTTTCTTTCCATGTTTTAAGGGAAAGAACCCGTGCCCGCCGTATTTTCTTTACATATGGCGACACTATCAGTTAATACGAATCAACACTATCAGTTATCTTAACTATCTATAGTATCTATAATACTTGTATGGTATGATTGTAATATATCTTCATTAATTATCTGTATTAACTATTAAATTTTATTTTTATTGTTCAATAATTCCTCATTTATTTTATGTTGCTCTTTATTCCATATAAACTTGATACATGTATGTACATATTATGTTAAGAGAAAATTTTTTATAATTTTATTTAATATAGCAACTTGTTTCTTTAACTTAACGTAATTAACTTATACTGTAAAAGCATATACTGAGTGTTTTCCAACAACGTAGGTGATACAGTGTAACAATGTGTCTTACACAAAATATTTCAATTATGACACAGTGTTACACTGCTTGACACTGTAAAAAATTAAGTATGAGCGTGTAAAATACGTCAATGTTACCAACTTTTCAAAAAGTTATTTAGCAGCCGCACTTCCCTATTGAAAAAAATCATGATGAAATCATGTAATTAAAACATGTAAAACATATAAATCACGTAAGGGATTGTTTCAAATCAATATGTGATTTTTTTTAAATAACGAAATTTGAAAAGTCACATGATGATATGGTCTATTTTCTTCTATTTCTATTCTTTATTTGACAACTATGAAATCACACGATGGATAAAATTATTTCTAATATCATGTAATTTTTCAAATTACGTCATTTAAAAAATCACATATTATTTTGAAATCATTACGTGATTTACATGTTTTAATTACATGATTTCATCATTGTAATATGATTTTTTTTTAATAAGGTTATTTTGCAATAAAATGTTCAAAAATCGCCAATTCTGAAAAAATTATAACTTAAATCTAAATAAAAATTATAAATCTATTATTGATAATGCTCAATTATAAGAATAAGAATGGAAGACTACAATGTGTGTATTTTGGTGTTACACTATGAAACTAAACTGTGTTTCAATAAGTATCTACACAGTCGAACATAGTATAATGTTTCTGTTCCTAGCTGAAAAATAGCCACTATTATTACTATTATTTGTGCCTCCTTTTTATTGTAAACTATTATATTTTGTATTTTTTAAGATTCTATTCAAAAAATTAATATCAGAAAAATTAATATCAGATGTCACCTTCCAAGGTTAAAATATGGATTTATTTTAAGTATGTTAAGGATTTGATATTTTTATAATTACTTAATTACATTAAAAAAATCGTTTTTTCCCAATTCCAAGTTCTTTCCTAGGAAAAATTCTGGGAAAAATAGGTACTTTCCTGACAATTTAAATTTTCTAGGAAATTAACAACTAGCTATATGTAATTAAAAACTGAAATATACAGTCAAATAAATATTGTAAAATCATAAACAATTATTTTGTATTAGAATGTTTATTTAAAGTAATATAAAATGAGTTATTTTTATATTTTAAATAAGTTTCTGGAACTATGTCGTCTTTTTATTTTAAATAAGTTGTATCAGTTATTTTATCAAACTCTGCTTTTTAGATGTGAGATTCACTCCAAAAGAAACAAATCTTTTTTTGGAGCAAATCTCCAAAGAGAGTAAAAATCTGCCACTCTTGTTCAAGATTATAAATATTTTCATTCTTTTTCAATAGTAACAATATTTTAACTTTTTTGGAGTGAGATTTCACTCCAAAAAATTGTATAGAATACTATAAGACAGAGTACTGTTAGAGATAACTATTTCTAGAGTTACCAACTCTCGTTCGCACGAAAAGAGTACATTGATTGGCAAAGAATACATTTTCTAAAAAAAGAAGGGAAAAAGATGAAGAAGAGGGAGTTACTTGTTTTAAATACTGGTTTGTGTGGTTTTGTACTAGAAATGACATTTCTAGTATGTAATTTTTATTGACAATTTTTATTCCGTACATAAAGTTACCAATAAATATCCTCTACAGCTTACAACTACCAGCTTACAACTACCAACTGCAGCTCACACGAAATATTGCAGCAATATTATTTTGAAAGATTGCAATATTTCATAAAACATTACTGTAATATTGTAGCAATATTCCTGCTGTAAAAAATAAAATATTGCTGCAACATTTAAGGAAATATTGCATACATATTGCTGTAACATTGCAATATTTCAATAATTATTCTAGTTTTATTAATTGCTAACATATTATTGTGTGTTCAGCATCACATTTCAAAATACATACGATAAAGTTATGATCAAAAAATATTCGGCGACCTAGTTCATCCAAGGGTATATTCAGATTTCCACCCGAATGTCACCGAGGTATCACTCTATCTTGGTTATTTTTCGAATGTTAAACAAGGATGCCATAACACCCGAACATGCCTAAAAAAGATTGGAAATTTCCAGGAGACTCGCTAACTTGATTTGCATATTTCTTCTTATATATAGATCTCCCTTTTCTCCTTACGAGAAGCGTATCCTTCTCATGATGGGGCCGCGTGTTTATTTACTGAATTATAATATTGTACCAATATATTGCAATATTTTCTACAAAGTATTAAAATTACAATATTTTGCAATATTGTTACAATATTTCCAATAAAATATTAAAATTTCAATAGTGCAACAATATTGGTGCAATTTTTATAATATTGCGCATTATTGAAATATTGTTACAATATTGCTGCAATATTTCGTGCTGTAGGGAATTTTTATTCACATTTTACTTCCTAACCAGGTTTTTTTAATATTAATCTTAATAGAATTGAGAAAATAAAATTCATTCACGTATTTCATGTATTTTGTAACTTCTAAGTTTTTTCAATAAATATACAGAATGTCTGATAATTAATGATAAAACTCTCACATAAAGGCCGAATGGAGTTAAACTGAGAAAAGAAAGTCTTCTATATCATTTTGCATTTTTCGCATTAGTTAACGAGAAATTAATTTATGCGTACATCTCTTTGGACGATTTTATTTCGCCGCATTTGGGGCTTGTATTTGGCGATAGGCCGAGCGAATTTGGCTATTTTCATAAATCAATCTCGTTACCATTGCGAAAATTGCAAGATGATAGAGGACTTTTCAACTTAGTTCATTGTGTCGTTATGCGGGAGTTTTGTCGTTAATTATTAGACACTCTGTATATAAGGTAGTCCAATAATGAATCAGTAGTACTGGTTCATTATCAACTATAAACCATTATGATATTTCGTAAATGCGACATTATTAGACTGTGCTGCTATCATGCAGCGATTTGCTATTACTCGCATTTGAACCCCTCCTCGGCTCCCCAGTCGATTGGCCAAGAGAAGATCACGTCAAGGATGGCCATGTAATGTCACATTTTAAGAATTTTGGGTTGCAAAATAAGTTTTTTTCATAAGTTTTAAGTTTCATTTTTTATATTTTTGTTGTCATATCTATTATTTTTTTCGTTGTGCAATAATTTTCTGTGCACACTTGGCTTTATTATTCTGTAAGCAACTTTTTCTGTTATATTATTTTACTACATTATTTAGAAGATTATCGTGGAAAAAGTTAGGTGGTCTACAATGAATCATTTTGACATGGTGAATATCGAACTGTGCTATATTGTAAACCACATAACTTTTTTTACGATACTCTTCAAAATAATAATTCATTAATAATTATTTAGAATGCAGCCCCTCACTTAAAATCTCAATAAAAATATACTTTGACTCGTTTTCACTCAAAACGAAAGAAAAACGCGGAAGTTGGCTTTGTGAATTTTCACCACCTTATAATTTCATCACCTTATAAATATATTTTATAAAATAAACAATTTAAAATATAGCAAAATTAAAATAACCTCAATTACTTCGCAGTATAAAACATGTAATTTACTTTTATTAAAAATAGCATGATTCATTGTGTACACAATAAATCATTTCCTGATTTTTTAAATAATCGAAATTGTGGCTAAATTTAAAAAAGAACTTAAAAGTTATTGTTTACAGTATGTAGCCAACTAAATTCAAACTGTATGTCAAAAGATCTTCCATTCAATAATTGAAAGAGAGATATAAGCCTCTGAAATTTACATGATTTATTATTGGATCACTTATTCTACCCAAATCTCTAACAAACCTCTACAAGGTGAGTAAAAAGTCCCGGACCAGTAAAATATCTCGAAAACTAAGCATTTCCAAAAAAAGTGTTTCGTACAAAAGTTGTAGAGTTTTAGATGATCTGGTTAGTCCGATCTTGGCTGACGTCGCTAAGATCAGGCCAAGTTCACATAGATTTTTTTAAATAGCCTATTTTGATGTCAGGATCTAATAGCTGGTGTCTTTTTAAAACTTTATATAAAGTTATTTTTTAATTAAGTATTTTTTGAGTTATAAAACTTGAAAGTTACAGTACCGCCGGCATTAGCATTATGCAAGGTGTCCGATTGATGGCTAAAACCTTTTGAATATTATTCAGGATTATGTCCTGGATAACATTTATTAAGATCAAGGCTATTGGAAATTATTCCTCTTATTTTCATTTTTATACTAAGAATATATTTTTACATAAAAATGAAAATAAGAGGTATAATCTCCAATGGCCTCGAGCTTGATAAATGTTATCAAGGACATGATCCTGAACAATATTCAAGAGATTTTAGCCGTCGGTCAGACATTTTGCGTAATGTTAATACCAGCGCGGCGACGTATTATAACTTTCAAGTCTTATAACGAAAAATGCTTAATAAAAAATAACTTTATTGTAGTATTTTGAAAAACACTTGACACTAGCTATTAGATTCTGGAATTAAAAATAGGATGTGCCATTTAAAAAAATCAATGTGATCTTGATGATGTCACCCAAGGTCAGATTAACCAGTGAATAAATTATTTAAAACAACAACTTTTGTAGAAAACATTTCTTTTAGAAATGCTTAGTTTTAGAAATATTTCACTGATTCAGGACTTTTTACTCACACCCTGTATATGTATAATATAAACAAAATCTCAATATAATATACAAATATTTATATTTTATAAACAAATATTTATTACATACTGCCCAAAGCAAACACAGTCTTAGCACAAGCTAAGTAAAACTTTTTTATAAAATAATGAATTTAAATTTTAATTAATAATTTTTTTTTGTTTCATTTCTCAAAAAATAATTTAATTTTGTTTCATTTCTCAAAAAAGAGTACAATAAATAAATTAAAAGTAAGAGTACGCTTTTAAAAGAGAGTATGGTTGGTAACCCTAACTATTTTGAATGTTCAAATTTTTATTTTTTTACATTTTTTCAATTTATAATATTATATACATATATTTTATACATATATTATATACATATATTTTAATTTATAGATATTTATAATTTTATGATGTAAACAATGAATCCGCGAATTCACTATTACACCATAAAAATAATATAAATGGGAAAAACGTAAAGGAAAATGATACAATGTCACGGTTTGCAAGACATTTATAAGAATAGATAATACTTGACTATGTGAATGTATTTATTATTAATGTGTACAGTTACGAATGGCTGCAATAGAAGTAAGGAGAGACGGTCCTGTTTATCGCAACTTCCGTTAAATTGAAACAACATGAAAGGAGCATCGACAAGTCAATGCCGGTCCATTGACTCGATAACAAACAATGGATAAATATTGATTTATTGCAAAAGAACATTACGCATACGGAACGTTACATAAACACACAGGGAGAAGGAAAGAGGGAAGGGGGAGGGAGGGAGAGAGGGGAGAGAGAGAGAGAGAGAGAGAGAGAGAGAGAGAGAGAGAGAGAGTCCGGATATTGTTATCTGCTACGACAATTATTACATCAGTTATCGAGCATCTGCGGAGAGATATTTATAACCTCTTATCGCATTTACTCTTCCCTTTGCAATATGCGCTATGGAACTTTTTTTCATTTTTTATTTCTTCTATTTATCAAGCATGCTTCGTGTATTTTCATAATAAGGTTACTCTATTTATTTTTTATGTGCGTTTTGTTAATTAAGTTTATTAATTCTTTTAAAACAGCTATTTTATTTTCGACAAAATGATTATCTTTTCTTTATAGATCGAGTATTTAATAAATACTTGTCTTTTTTTTTATAAAAGTTAACGATATTTTCAAATGATATCAATGAAAGATAATAAAATATCAGAGAAACACATTGTTTGAAAATATTGTTTACACATTTAATATGTAATATAATATTTTATAAAAATTAACATGTTAAAATAAATGAGATTTATCTGAAATGAGAAAAAATAATTTATATGTTTAAAGCTCACTTTAGACAATTCTGTAATTTATGTCAGAGTTCCAAATAGAATTCTCTTCTCTTTATAATTCTATATATCGAGTATTTCTTGATATACACATTTATTTTTACATTTTATCGCTCGCATATGAAAATCGATAAACTGTCGACTAACAATATATCATTGTGAATATATTTTGAATTATATCGGGAAATCAGTGCATATATTTTAATATATAGATAAAATAATAACAGAATAATAAAGATAAAATGTTTATTGCTAATTAATAGGTTTTCAATTAATAAGCGGTCAATAAGGGCAAAAAGCTTATTATTAGGTTTCCGCTAATATATGTAATTATGTAATATAGAAACATGTTAATATAATTAGTACATATTTTATATCTGCATGTATTTGATTTTTCAAATGCTTCTCGTATTATATAGTACATAAATTTGTAATTTTGAAATTCAATATCTAAAATTAATCGTAAAATTTGTTATGTAAGTTCAAATAATAAAAGCAACATAAAATATAAGAATTATTTATTTTATTACATTTACTAATTTATTATATGTTTATACTAATTTATTTTGCGTTTTATTTTACGCTCTTCATATTTAATCTATTTATGATACTGGGAATAAAACATATCGATACACAGATTTCGCTCACAGTTTCATTTGCTTATTCATTATGATTATTAATTTAATAAATACATAATTTTTCTCTCGCGAGCTACGTTCGTATCGCGTCTAATGGATAAAATCCGTCGCTGCAAAATGGAGTCTGTAAAAATCGTAGAGAAACGATTGCTGTGTACTTGACTCGATATGCGATTCATGATTTCGTTGATGTCGGTTATTGACAATTAACGCCTCGCGCGATAAATAAATACGGGACTGCCGTGCACTTCGGATTTAATTACAAAAATCCACCAGTGAATCGCACACGGGCGCGCGCGCCCAAACACACACACACACACACACACACACACACACACAAAATCACACACAAGCGCCACCGACTTCGCGTTACGCGCTGTATAACATCATTGCCATGAGTAAACGTGCGCGCGCGTCGTGCCGGGAATATTACGGCTATATCACCCGAGCCTCGCTACTACCGTTATTGCCGGTGCAGGACTAGCAATAACTTACTGCGCCTCGATGTAGCGCAATAATTTATCGCTAATATTTTCCGTCGTGGACCACCATCTCTATTCTCCAACCATCCCCGCCGTCCCTCCACTTTCCGCCTTCTTCGTCGTGTCTCCGCTTCATCGGGGTCGTCCCTTTTCCTTGGGGACATGATTCACGATTCCGGCGATTCACCGCCAACGTTTTATGGAAGCTCCTATGGAAGATCCACGGGGAAGGACGTTTGCAAAAGGTACGACGGGACGTTTTATGGTGGCTGATGGGCACGCGCGCGACAATATGGAGAAAAAACGAAGATGTCTTCACGGAATTTGACGGCTAGCAAGTTATAGCGACGAAAAGGAGGAGCGGCGTCGATGACGAAGAACGGGAACGTGCTTTCATTGAATTTGATGACTATACGGTATCTCGCGGAATCGATAAACGAAAGTGGGAGGAATAAGAAGGATGTGAAAGGAATGCAACGAATGAAGGGACGCTCCGTAGAATTTGACGAATGGCAAGATGAGACGGATATAATACTTCGTAGCGATGAGAGAGCGAGATCGAGAAAAATATGGCGAGGATGAGGAATAATATCACGATGTTTATAGACGAATCTGTAATATAAGAACTGAAGAAGCTTGAGCGTTGAATGATCTAAAAGCAAACTTATTTCAATTGGTTTTCAAATATTTATGAATTTTTAGAATTACATCCATAATAGAATTACGTTCTTGAAGCCTGTTGAATTTAAGTAGCTTTCTAATAAAAAAACTTAATCTTGTTTGAAGATCTTATTTTGAAGGATTTTTAAGATCGTTGAATTTAATTTTGATATCGGAATTCTAAAATTAGAATTATAAACAATGATCTAATTATATTGTCAAACTCGATTTTCTTGATATCGTTGAGTTTGGAGTGTGCAAAGTTAGCCTCCCTTTTTTTAAAAGTTACAATTTTGACGACTGTTCCAGATTGTTCTCAATTTGTTATATTATTTCAAAGCGATATTATCTTATTCCAAACGATTCTCCAATAAAACGAAAAAAAAAAAAAAATTTTTTTTGCTAGCCCCCTTTTTTTGGGGCTAAAAAATCAAACAAATTTCTTCTCGTTACAAATTGTTTTAGTTGTTTCAAACATTGTTCTAAAAGGACATTTCTGTAAATCAAACAGAAATCATGGAAAAAAAACGAACTCTCGAATCAAAAGTAAACGTACCATCTCCTTCTTGTTCCAATGTAGAATTTTATTTTTTTAGTTTTATCTCTACGAAATACAATTTTGCAGTATTAATCTCGTATAGCTACAAGTTCTTCCAAAAATCGAAAAAAAATGTATTTCTTGAAATTATCATCAAGAATGAATGTACGCTGCCTTTCGTGTTCCAATGGAGAACTTTTTGTTTTAAGATTTTCTAGTTCTACGAAACACAGTTCTGCATTTTGAATTTCGTGTTGCTATCGATTCTTTCAAAAATCGAAAAAAATATATTTTTCCGTTTATTGAAAAATATTTCTGTTTTCCGCGATTTTTGTTTGACTTACTGAATTGTCCTTTTGGAATATTATATGGAATAATATTTGGAATAATTAAATCAATCTATAGCAATAATGAATTGTTCGATTTTTTAATAAAGGGAAGCTAGAAAAAAAACGATTTTTTTATTTCGAAATAAGATAATATCGCTTTGGAACAATGTAGAACAATGTAGAACAAATTGAGAACAATCTAGAATAATTGTCAAAATTGTAATTTTTGAAAAAGGAGAATATTTAGTTTCTACAATAGAGGATATTTAGGATATTTAGACTAATTTCGTATTCTTAAGTTAGAATTAATATAGCCTAAAAATCGAATTTTAGAAGGGTAGTAATCTCTAATGAAAAGAGAATCTAAAGTTTATAATTAGAGTTTGAAAGCTAATTCGAAAATCAATAATTATTTGCGCTGACTGATGAGCTTCAAATAAAGCAAACCTGGAAACTTAATATATTATTTTACAACTAAAAATTTCCTAAAATCGAATTAAGTTTTATATAATAATCAGATAATTTTTTAAAATTCTGTCCACCATATTAGATACACCGTTTTGAATTTTTTTACCTTATATTCGAAAAAGTATTA
The DNA here is from genome assembly GCF_001594045.1 of Atta colombica. Lineage (NCBI taxonomy): Eukaryota > Metazoa > Arthropoda > Insecta > Hymenoptera > Formicidae > Atta > Atta colombica. Next base: position 2,017,406 of record NW_017259206.1, read on the forward strand.
TCAAATTATCCTGTAGGCTAGGTTTGTAAAAAACGAGCAAGCAGTTTTAGCAACAGAATAAAGGGAAACTTTTAAAAAAGGATACGTCAATCTATAAAAAGTTAAAACGTAATGAAACACTTATACCTTGATACGAGTTTTCCATTAATGTTCTAACTTTCTCATGTTCATTTCTTTTTTATATGTTTATATTATAACATAAAAGATGATATGCGCGTGTTTCCTTTAACACCATCTTGTTTATGCTCCTGCTGGGGATCACTAAAAATTATTACCTTCAGTGCCAGATGTGCCGCCAATACCGCCATGCGTCCTTGGGGACGTTGTATGAAATTTGATGCGAGCAAGACATGGGGAAGAAAAGATTTAAGGAAACGAATTATTTTCGAGATGTAAGGAGATGGAAAGCGCGACGCGGAAAAAGGGTGGACAGTGAAAACCAGAAGGGAGATCCGCGGAATTATATTCGCTTCGGGAGAGGTGATATTGTAGAATGGAAGGAGGAGTATGGGCAGCGTTTTTTGCGGGATTCAAGAGAGTCGCGGGATCGACAATTGCAAGCTGCTCGGAAAAAGTCGACGCAGGGAGAGACTAAGTTTCGCTGAATAGCACGGGTTACACCGACAATGTGGATGAAGAGGAATCGGAAGAAAGAGAACGGCGAAAAGAGAAAGGCAAGCGAAAGGGAGAAAGGAAGAGACAGAAAGAAAGAGAGGCGCGCGAAACGACGGAGAAAGTTTCATCGAACTCGAAGGCCGTGGAGAGTCGTAAGAACAGAAGGAACGAAGACATACGATGACAAGAAAAAAAGCATGCAGCCAGCAAAGAAGTTTTATGGAATCTTAGAATCTTGGAGACAAGTTGTAGGAGGAGATGACTACAAGAGAGACATAGGAAAAGAGAGGAAAGAAGAGAGAAAAAGAGAGAAAGTGGAGCAGAGATAGAGGGAGAATCCCGGAACGAATCCCGCTGAAACCGCGTGTAACTTGTCCAGTATATTATAAGGTAACTTATGACCGACTGAAACGCGCCGAACGGACAAGTTCTATAAACTCAAAGCCCGGAAGGTAGATTGGGGAAAAGTGCCAAAGTATAAGAAAGGGACACGCTCTTGTTTGAAATTAAGATTAAAAAGCTAGAGACGTATTATTATTATTATTATTATTATTATTATTATTATTATTATTATTATTATTATTATTATTATTATTATTGTCATTATTCGTACTACTTTCGAGAAAACTTATTACTCGAGAAAATTACAATTTATATCCTATTAACTTATACATCTTTAATCAATTTATTTCTTGATATCTTCGATTTCGAAGTACTCAATGCAAGAAAATTGAAAGCGCTATTAACGCTTGTCGACGCCATAAATTAATCTGGTATTTATCTGATATTGTCGAGCGTTGTTACACTACCGGGTAGTCTCGCATCAATATCTCTCAAAAATGACATCAGACCGGCGTATATTCAGCTGACGCCGTACATTTGACGGCGTACGACACGTGTACCTTGCAGCGAGAAATGAAAGGAAGCAAAAAGGAAAAAAGGGAAAAATCGGAAAAACGAGAAAGGCGGATGGCGTTGCGGAAGGAAAGGACGGAAAACGTGTCGCCGAAGATGAGGAGAGGACGATAGATCGCCCGATCGTCGTCGTGCGTTCGATCTGCAGCGGTGAAATTTCATAATCTCCGACACGCGCGTGTCGTCTCTGTCAGACACGAAGGGGAGGGAAGGGGGGAGGGGGAGAGGGGTTGAAAAGCGAGACGATCGATGTCGGCGACGATCCCGTACGTGTTCAGGACAGGGTAGATCGATGTCGTGCATCTCGCGGAAAAGACCCTTCCTTTTCGCATCTGCCGTCGTCCCGCCGCGGAATCTATCATCCTCATTTTCGGTGCGGTCGAACTTCCGTGCTTTAAAGTTGAGCGAGTAATGCTATTTCCTTTTTTTTTTGCAGAGTTTAATCGAGTTTGAAGTTCGCGCCGCTGTGTCCTGTTAAGAAGTGCCTAAGTATAGGAAGTTTCTTGGAGCGAGTGCCTGCAGAAAAGAGTAAAAGTGCTCATCCGCGCGGAGGGAGATCGTAATCGTCCCACTCATGTTAGAAGACTCATCTCCATCCTCGTCAGCTCCTTTCCGAATTGCCCTCAAGTAACTTGATACTCGATTTTATCTCCAGTTCTCCTTGATTTACGTTTGACCGGATGCTAAGCGAATATCTTTTCATTCTATCAAAATGTCACTATTTTGCATAATTTTCAGTTGGTAATATGAATTTAACAGTTCTAAATAATAATTTAGATCAAAAGTATCAGTATTATGACATTATGTAATGAGAAAATTAATGAATTGTTTGCAAATTAATGAGAGTAATTTTATGACACTAACAATTCAGTAATTGGTTTGAAATTCGTGACAAATATGTAATATAATTTTGGAATAAATAGTTAAGTATTATAAGTTATAAAATAAAACAACAATTTTCTTTGTCTATTAGAGGAAACTATAGATACGTTTCAAAAATATAGAAATAAAATTTATATTCTCTCAAAAGATTTTATTTACATTGACTGAGCAGTGTAATGATGGATCTTTATTTTTACCATTTGATAATCGTCCGAAATATTCTTTGTGCATTGCTCCTTTGCTGCGGCTCCTCTGTGCGCGCATTCTTCTCTACGGGGTGTCTCGGTGCTTTGAGAAAAAGAGAAGTTATCGAGAAAGGGTAAAAGCGCGCGGCAGGAAGGACAGGGTGGGAAGAGGCTGAGGATATTACGTATCCGCTCGTATCTTTCAGCTCGATTTCTTCCGATATTCCTCTGTCTCGTGGAAGCCGCCCGGCCTTTGAATGGGTATGAAAATTATTACACCCGCAGGGCAAGCGCATTCTCCATCGGCGATTATTTATCGACACCCGTTAGATAAAGTACTGGTTCTTCGGAGTTCAATGGAAATCCGAATCATTTCGCCGGAAACGTGGCGAACGTAACAACGTATGCGAATTAAGGGAGAGGCTAATGTTTCAGAATTAATATTCTTGCATTCGGAAAAGCTTATTATTGATTCCATTTATCCGTTAGATTAGTAGAGAACCTCGCGAAGTATCAAATTCTGATTTAAAAAACTTCTTCATGTACATAGGTTATGAATTGAATGAAATATATGAATTTAGAAAATATTAATACAGTATGAAAAACAATTTTGGAAGAGAAATCACTCCTTATAAATAAAGTGATTTTTTATTATATCTCAAAATTATTCATGATATAAGACAATATCTTATATAAAAATTTTATAATAAAATTATCTCTATTTATCTATATATTTTTTATTTTAGTAAATTATATATCAAGAGAATTAGTAAACATGATTATGACTCATTGTTTTTAATAATTACAGATATAAGTAATTGGCTCTTGCATTTGTAAAATATTAATCTTTTTGGAAATATTTATGATAATGGATATCATGTTTGATAATTTTGCACATTTATTTTTTATTATAAAATAAATTATTTATATTTTTTACACATATACGTAAATCTAAACGTACGTATATACATGTATACGGAATAAATTGTTACTTTGTAAAACATATACTGTGTGTTCAAGCCGCTATCAGGTAAATCCCTCTTGACAGGATTTACACTTTAAAGTTTAAAGCTAAACTCGAAGTTGAATTTAGTATCGAAACGCGAATACCTATCTATCAAATTAAAATTTAACTCACTTTCCAATTGGAAATATCAAGTGAGTCGACGTAGTCAGATTGTCGTAGTCTGGATTAGTTTTAGAAAACTTACTCAATATTGAAAAATCAATATTGAAAATAATAAACGAATTTTTTAAACTGAATTTTAGAAATAAATATTAGATTAAGTAAATATAAAAGAGAGCATATAATTTTAGAATATACGACAGGAATAGAATATGCTGGAAAAATAAGAATATTTAAAATATTAATATGAATATTTATATAAAATATTACTAAGAATATATTAACAGAATAATAATTA
>NW_017259206.1:2021467-2021764 GCF_001594045.1 Atta colombica
TTTATATAATATTATTTGAGATTAATATTGTACAAAAAAATTAGGTACGGAATAATTGTTGTTATTGCTAATTAATTATTATTATACAAAGTTTATATGTATATTATACTACAAGAAATTTAGTAAACAATAGTGCAAGCAATAAATTAGCGATATGCGGAGGCTCTTGACTTTGGTATAAGTTCTTTATTACTTAACTGGATGTTTGCTCAAGTCGGAAGCGATAGTATCCATAACGTCGAAGCAGAACAAAGTATAAGAGCGAAGCATAAAATTAAGTTAAGTTAGTATATAAGT
>NW_017259206.1:2021864-2047707 GCF_001594045.1 Atta colombica
ATTTATGAGGTTAATATCTTTACTGACATCTGTTAGTAGAGTTTATTTAGTAGTTTTAGTTTATTTTAGTAGAGTTGCTGACCAATATGAAAATTTAAATATAACGAAAAAGAGATAACAATCATTTATAACAAAAATCGCGATTCTTTTCTTTGCTAAAAGAATGTAGCTTAAAAGTATAAGACTTGAATAAAAATCCGATAATATGTAAGAGTTGGCGCGTTTCTTGATTACTAGAATGGAAATGGAAATCAGGATTTCCTCGGAATGTCGGTAGAATTAGTAACGATCGTGTCGGCGATAATGTCACCGCGATAGAGAGGAATTTTAATATTGCGACTGTCAAACGCCCGCGAGAATGCACGCTTAATCTACCTTGGCATGTCGGAAACACGACGATTATTTCAATTTACCCCTAAAGGAATTCGAAGACTCGTATTACAATTGTGACAGGAATTCGCGTTTGATCGGTGTTCGCGACATATTATTAATAAGCAGCGATGCAAATAAACGAGAAAATCTTACTCGTTTAAATTCATTCGAACTTCATTACATCGTGAATTTTAATTCGACATTAAATGTTAAAAAGTCGCGATGAGATTGCAATTCCTGAAACTTTTATCAAGGAAAGCTTGACTCTTTAAACTCTTGTCAAAGAATCCATTAAAATTAGAAATGTCATGATTGAGACACTTAATTTATATAGTGTAACAAACTCGATAAAGTGATTCTTTATTAGAGAGTTCTTCAAAACTCTGCGAAAAAAAGTTTTCATTGATCAACCATGATAGCGAGACGAGACAGACTCTCATGCCAAACTTTCGGTTTAACGTAATTATTTGTTGTATACGTAACACACACTCGATATAAATAAATTAGTAGAATCGTTTTTGGATGGGCCGTTAAGGCAGCGGTAGCAGCTGAGCTCTTGCAGTTGCTTGTCGTCGAAGAACTTGATGACTTTAAGGGCGAGACAACAGAGCACGCGAGAGAGAGGGAGAGAGAGAGAGAGAGAGAGAGAGAGAGAGGGGAGAGAGAGAGAGTACACGTGCTAATGTCCCAAGTGCAGTTATCTAAGAATGACTTTTAGGAGAACCGGTGTCCCAAAACTATCTCGCCAACATCCGTTTGGAGACGCTCAAGCTAGAGATGAAGGCAAACTCGGAGGTGATATCGGTATAAATGCATGCTCGCGCACGATGAAGGTGTGAACGAGATTTTCTGCGAGATTAAATGGAAGAGGAATCATCTGCAAAATATGCATCGGATTTGAGGTATGCGTCGGGGCATGGTGTTTGGAGAAAAAAAGATTGTTCGGAATTGGCCGTTCCATTTATTCGACGATCATTTCATTATCACATTAATCGGTGATGATTTAAAGAGATTATATCAAATATATGTGATTATATTTTAGTTTCGAATTTTTTCGAAACAAATATTTCACGACAGTGAGTTTGACGAGTTTTGGTGAGAGATATATTTTAGTTACATACTGTAAATATTATAATCAATAAATAAATTAGAATAGGAATCTGATAGCTGTGTGTATTATTGAGAATAAGATGAAAATCGAATTGACAGGTGTAATTTAATTCTGACTAACTGTGAAATAGAGACTGTAAATTCCGTGATATATAAATCTTTCTAACGTTGCGCACAGTGCAACGATAAATATTTCACCCTCGCGAGAATCTAAGTGTCGCGTAAAGCAGTAATGCGAAAGTATTCTTCGAGAATCGCACACATCTTTATTTCCGATCGGCAGACGAAAGGATTATTTGGAAATTGATGGATCACCCGTTAGCGCGGGCGCATCCGCTGGCTGCAAATAGTCGCTTGTGGCCGCCAGGGAGGTAGGTCGGGGTTCGGAGGGTTGGTAACGCGGACGGGACGGGGTATAAGGTGGGTGCCTTCAGCCACGAAGAAGCGCAGTGAAGCGAACACGTGATAAGGGCCACCCCCGGCGCCGCAGCATCACCGTTTGTTGGAGTGGTGGTACAGTCGTGGGGTAGCCACAGGGTTGTTGGGAATGGGACTTTGGATGCGAAATCGAAGGGGCCAGCCTCAATTTATTCCAATATTTAGAGCGAGAATCGAAAGAATTAGCCCTCCGGTGAATCCAGATCGTTTTCTACTAGTCGCACTTTTCACCCTTACCGTTTTCTCTCTTTTCCTCTTTCTCGCCACTTTCGCCATCTTCTTGTCCATCTATCGGACTTTCAACGAGTCATTTATATCACTGCTTTACTCCTTTCAGGTCAGTGTTCATTGTGAAGTCGTTTGGGGGCGAAGCTCACCACCGGAGGATGCTGGACTTCCAACCTTTACTAGCGCGGTTGGATGTTTTCAAAGTCGCCGAAGGGAATTCTGTGAGTCAAATTGCGGAAAGGAGAGCGAGGATGGACGGAGACGTGCGGAGGGTGAGAGGTAGATACCTCGTGGATATTTCAGGAGGAAATGTTTCTGATGCTATTTGCCGAAGGATCAGTCCATTCGCGCGTGAGTAGCAATTCTTGAGCTCACGCAAACGTCTGATAGTCCATGCATCGATCCTCGATGAAGGAGATCTTTTTACATTCAGTTCCATGTATCTCAAAACAAATGTTTTACGTAACGGGCTTCTTTCACTTTGTCGCTTTCTCTCCTTTGATATCTCAATCAATACCCCAGAGGGAAGTATATAATGAACAAAAGAAGAAATATTTTTACATATAACAGAGAAGCTGAAGTGTCCCCAAGAACATTCCTCAAATTCCTTATTTAGTACATGTCAGATATTTATTCGCATTATTTGAAATGATATTGTGTGAGGGAGCAAACTTATCGTATTCTTCTTGTCGATCGAATTCCATTATCGCGTAATTCGGCGTTGGGAATTTGAGCGTGAAATAGTATTCGCTCAAGTTATCATCGTGCAGGAAGAGAATAACGCGCGCGAGCTCCTCGACTGATTTATCTCGAGGAACGACCTTTCGAGGCCGGACCTTGAGATTCTGTTGCAAAACTTTGCGCGTCCGCGAAATTATTACACTCTGCCAAGAAGAACGAAGAAACTTACCGAGGGAAAATTCTTCCGCTGTACGACAAACTCTTCATAAGTAGCGATTATATACAGCTGCTGAAACGACATTATGTATTAGTAATCATTAACGATTATATCGTGAAGGAAAGCAATGCTTTCATTTTGTGAAAAATGAAAGTACGAAAAAGAAAGTACCCCTACAACTATTTGATATGATACAGATGCAATTTTACAGATACTGTATATAGTAACGTAATTATAATAACGTATCTATGTTTGCATGTGTACGAGTAATTTTATAGATAACTCCAGTATATACGCTGCACCTATCAAAAACTTAATTTATTAAATATTATTTATTATTTAAAGTAAACGAACTATATTAGTAAAAACTTTGTATTGTTTACTATTATGAAAAAATATTGGAAATTCGAATATTTATATTTCATGTTAAAAAATGAACTTTTTAAAAGTTCTTTCCTTGTATTTATCATATATGGCTTATTATAGAAGGAAGGGGGAATATGTACGGCTCATGAAAAATTTAAATAATGCATATAAATAAGTTACGTAAATGACACAATAACTTATAAAATGTTTATAAAGTTTTATTAAGGAATAAGATGATACATATGTATATGAAGTAATAAATAATAATTACAATCTTCCCACATGTATTACAAGTTATGAGGTACATACATGTTATGACATGAGATACATATTTCATATAATGCATTTATTGCATTTAGTGCTGAATTCAATCTGTCTTTGTATACTTTGGGCATAAATCCCACCCGCTAAAAATGCCGTATATCCCAAACAGGATATATAAGACAATAAATTAAACAAAAAGTACAAGAGCAAAGTACTTATGTTTCGTTATACAACATGCTTTACTATTCCTCTACACTCATGTATCACGAGATAACCACTAAGTCTTTTGCATGTCCTACAATAATCATTTTATGTAGATTATAATTTACGACGCTACTCACAGTGAAAATCGATTCAACAATAATTTCATTAATATTAACAGTAAGAAACTGAAATCATAATACAATATTAATATAACATAAATATTAATATAATAAAAAATATTAATGTAACAAAATTGAGGGAAAATTATCCCCACTCCTTCTATTTTTTCTGACTTCTGCGGCGAAAATCCCAGCGCGGCAGAATTACCCTATGTCTTTTCTTTTGATTCAGTATACGGCAATATATAATTATATATTGATTTTTTTTAACTTCAAAAGACAGAATTAAAAATGATTTTCAAGTTATTACCCTAAATGAGTTCAATAAACATGAATAGGGATGCACCGGGTCGTAAAATTATCAAATACCGGATATCGAAGTAAGTATCTGGTAGGATACAATTATCTGGTCGGATATCTAGTATAAATTTCTCAAAATTCTTTAAAAAATAGGGGGGTAAGAAAAAGTAAAGCAATTATATAATTGACCGGCTGAAACAGGGTTGTTTACAATGCAGTTTCAACATTGCTTAGTAAGCAAAGTACTTACATTAAAATCTTTCAGGATAAACAATAACATTTTAGTATTTTCCGATGGCAATCCATTTCAATTATCGATATAAAACCATCATACAAAATCATAAATTGTGCAAGAAGTTCAGCTGAAAAGAATAAAATTCTGCATTCTATATTGTAAACTTTCTATATTGTAAATATAAAATTTTAGCCGGATATATTATATATTATATTGCCGAATATTAATAATACCCAACTGGATAGTAAAAAAATACCAGATAATATCGGATACCAAATATTCTCCAGATATTTGACATATTCCTAAACATAATTCTGTCGATTATGAAAAATAAACAAACTTAACTTTATAAAAAATCAAAATTGTCACAATTATTAAAAAAAATTATTAAAAAATTATTACTACTTAAAAGGATCGTTTTTTTTTAGGATTGTAAAACGAAAATGACGTAAATGACATTTGATCATGTTAAGAATATATTCTTTCAGCTAGTTATTAATCAATTAGTCAATAATTTTCTCTAAAATTGAAAAGTAGTTTTTCTCCACTTATGGGAAATTAATTTTTTGTACTATTTTTAAAATAAGGTAGTAGTACATTATAATATAATATTGGTCAAAAATATTAAATATTTATATTTTCTTATTTATCTTTGATTGTTATCTCACTCATACCGTTTATTTATTTATAGGCATTATATATAAGTTCAAAGGGCTTTTGAAACAAAGAATATTTTGATAAATCAATTTTTAACTAAAATGTTAAATAATGATTAATAAAGTGTTTAATATTTTTGATCAAGGCTGCATTCTACATTAGTACACAATCTTTCTTGAACGCATATCTTTTTTCACTTTTTCTATTGTGTTTATCACGATAACGATGCTCAAGAGTTCCTGATATTAAATTTTCTTTTAATTAACGACAAAAGATATTATAAGAATATAATCTCGTTAATAACATCAAAATATAATTAAGAAGATTGAAAATCAAATAAAGATATCACCGCGCCCTCTGAACTTCGTCATAGAAGAGACGTTGCACTGACTTAGCATTCGGACGATGTTATAACTCCGAGGTTTAAATTTATCGTCAGCCTCGGAGGAATTTTCTCTGAGCTTATTTTGACAAGCTTTCGTCGAGGTTAATTCCATTCGCGTACTTCCCCTTTTCTTCACCTTCCTGACATACCATCTCGCCAATTCCATGAAGCTTTTTTGAAAATTACCTCGATTTTACGCGCGCTCTGATTGTGTCATCCGTCGTGAAATCCTTTTATACTTCTTCAAATCTTTGTCGGGAGCTTTCGCGAGGAATTTCTTTTCATGGTCACTATCGTTTCGCGCAAACCGCCGCCGTTGCTTCGAACTGCTTCGCTTTTTCCCGCTATCGTTTAATTCTCTCGGTTTGCTTTTTTTCTTCCTAATAAACGCCGTCAGCTTCTTGATCTGCAGCAACTAGCGACTGCACAGCTCCATTCTGCTTTTTAAACTTTTGTAGTTTCCCGTACGTTTAACGTTTTGCGCCCGCGACGAACACTCCCCATTTCAAGGTTGATTATACTTTCAGTGGAACGTTAGACGACGAGAATTCTTCAAATATGCAGAGAAATGCTCGCTCTATATACTATTTCTTCATTCCGGTAAATCCGTTTCCGAACTAGGGCGAAGAGCCACATTGTAGATTGCAATTGAGGCTTGCGGCAGGAATATATGTATCTTGTATCAAGTTTACTAAGTTTAGCGCAAGAAGATGATATCCCACGATAACATCTAAGTTTATAAATTTTAACGTAAGAACTGTAATTGTACAGTAAATAGGAATATCATTTTGACCTGTTAAATATACACAATTTTTATTTATTAAATACTGTTGTTGAATACTGAATTATGAAAAACATTGTTTAAAAAAATGTATAAGTATAAAAGTAATCATTTTCCATAATTTTTGGATGCTAAATGCGATACTGTTTAGCAAGCTGCTTTGTATCATAATTTTGAAAATTTGCGATTAAAATTGCAAAAAGAGCAATATTAATCTATCTTAACTAGGATTGTTAGATATCATTGAAAACTGAAAAAATCGGTAAAAGTCAGAGAATTAAAAAATATTCAGAGAAAACCGAAAAGTCAGGAAATTAAAAAATGGTCAGAGAAAACCGAGAAAAATCAGGGAATCAAGGAATTTATTAATTTAAAATAAAATTAAATTTGTGGTAACAACAATTTTAAATTTAAACTTTACTTCTTTAAAATTATTAAACAGAATTTTTTTTAATTGTTTAAAGAAGCATTGTATTTTTTATAATTTTTCAATTTTGCAGTATGTGACTTGTAGACAGCCATTAACAAACGTTAAAAAAGAATACTATAATAGCTTAACTTTTGCAAAATCAAGATGTATATTAATAACTTTTAACAAATCACTTATAAATTATAACTTATAAAATATAACAAAACTGTAAACATATTACACAAAATATTTGCAATATTCCAGTGATTATATATATATTTTCTTAAACGCGAACGAATTTATAATACAAGAGATGTTTTAAAATTATATACAGTCAAAATAAAAAATTCCTAATTAAGATGGTAATTAAAATATAGTGTTTTACTAAGAATATTAAATTTTAATAAACAATTATAAATATGCAAAACAAAAATTTGATGAAACAAATAAATTAAAAGTTAAGAAACTGAAAATTATGTCTGACAAGAATAATTCCAGAAGTCACAGAAATAGATGATAAGATAAATATCTCTCCTTTCCTTACTTAAAAGTATAAGGTTGAAGTTTTTTATGTTAAAAATGCTTTAGAACGATAAAAGTTTTATTTCATTATTTATTTATTTTTTAATGTATATATTAATACTTTTCATTTCTAATCAATAAAAAATTTTAATATTTTTTTTCTTTATTTTTATATTCAGTCTTTAGTTAAGAAAAAGTCAAGGGAAACTTTTTCTATTTTATTAACAACATTAATATATTATAACTATACAACGATAAAGATACAACAATTTATATTGCAATCAAAATTAAGTATATTGTTAGAGAGTCGTTGAAAGGAATTTATTGTGATTAAAAAGATATTTATTTATGATTAATATAAGATCATTATATTATAGCTACTTATATTGTGTTACTTATATAAGCCAGTATAATAAAATTCGGCGCGCAGTTTGAATGACTACAAATATGTGCATTTACATATACAGAGTGTTTCATTTTAATTTCCCCAGGCAAATATCTCGAAAAATATGAACGATATAGAAAAATGTTTCAGACAAAAGTTGACGATTTAGAAGGGGTCACATTTTGGTTATCTTTCTTTTAGATGGATATGAAAATCGCCTTTACCTTTTTAAATTTAATTGTATAATTTTTTTTACACAATATGATTCTTTTAATTATTCTGCATATAAAAGTATTAAGGTAGTGATATCAAAAAATCAATTTAGTTTACAAGATATTTTATACTTTATTCCGGCACATATTGTCATAAAATATTAAATAACTAATATATTAAGTTATTAATTTTTTGATAATCACACTTTAATTCTTTTATATGCAGAATTAAAGAAATCAATTGGTAGTAAAGAAAATACATAATTGCTTAAAAAAAAATATGTAAGCAAAATGGATAATTTTTTTAAAAAGCAACTGTATTGTTGTATGTTTTCTTTCCATCAATTAATTCATCTCATTATTTTGTTCATAAAAATATTAAGATACGATTATGAAAATATTAATGGTTTACGATTTTGTCAATATAAAATATCTCATAAACTATTGATTTTTTGATATCACTGCCTTAATATTTTTATAATCGAAATAATTAAAGAAATCATATTGTTTAAAAAAACTGATATAATTCCATTTAAAAAAGTGGAGATGATCTTCATATTTTTTTAATGCCTCCACCTAAAAAAAAAAAACTAAAATACCTTCCCTTCTAAACTATGCAATTTGTTCTGAAATATTTTTCTATCTTCCATATTTTTCAAAATATTTGCTTGGGGAAATTAAAATGAGATATCCTATATAGTGCAGACATATATAATTCACATTGATTTATTTAAGCATTATAGCTTCAACTGTATAAGCTTTAAATTTTTACTTGTTGTGTATTCACATGTACGGTTTTAATAAATCATTCATTATTCATTATAATAAATTTTATAATAATGTTAAAAATATATATTTGCAATCATAATTATATAACAAATTTCTTTTAAGAACCGTAAGTCTTTGGGAATTCTAAAGTTGTCTGTACCGACTAAACTATATAATTTTTGTATAACAATTATTTTTTTTCTCTTTTACAGATTCGAAAATCTTTTTCTAGGAAAGTATTAGTAGGAAATTGAAGTATATGATTAATACGTGTCTGTGAGGTGAAATCTATGCTGAGAACTACAAAAGATTTTCAAATTGAGATCTTCTTTTCCATTTCTTAGTCCAATATGGCGCTCCAGAACTGTTACGTAACATTTGCTTCATATAAAAGCTGTGCAATCTGTATTTAAGTAGTAGTCCACAGACTAGTAGTTTGCATGAAGGAACAATTAAATGGAATTATTAAAATTGCACTTAGACATCTAATTAAAACGTTATACGAAAATTTATGTGTATTTATGTGTACGTGAGATATTGATGTACTATGTAGTGATATGTCAATAACACTACACGTAAATCGACTATGTGTAAGTGTTTATAATGTGATTAGTCATCTTTAGGATCCCCTTAACATACTTAATTTTAATTGCAATGAAACTTTTCCAACACATCTCGTTAAAATGTATTAAAATTCGTTAAAATAGTTTTTTTGCTTTAACTTTGCTTTGACTTTAAAAACGTCAAAATTGTAATTGTGATAGAGCAAACGTAATAAACGGGATTGTCCAGGAACGCTTTTCAGTGTTCCGACCAGAAAATTACAGGAAACCATTATGCTTCGTTTTTGTGCTAAAAAATAATTTTTTGTCAAACATTAAAACAGACGAAAGAAAATGTTAAATTGTTTTTGCAAAGTAGACTTGGAAAAGAAATGCAAAAAAATGCTTAAGTCTCTTTTACTTGCATCTGCTTTCACGACTACATTTAACTAAAGCGTGGTAAATATTTATTTCTTTAATTATTTCGAGAAGTGTCTCAAGTCTCACCAGCGCGGCGCGGCGATTGCGGTTGTGTAATTTTCAACGCTACGTCTGTACAATACGGTATCGTTGAGAAAGTTCGCGGGTGAAACCGAGAGAACGATCTGCGTTCTAGACGTCGCAATTGTCGCCGACCACTTGGTAACGTTACCTGCGGTTTCCTAGGCAACGCAAATTATAAGTTCTGCCCTTGAGGTAGGCGAACGACTCAATTTGCTTATTCGACACTGCGCTCGAATCTAGTTTCGCTCACACGTGACCGCGTTCTTGCTTGCGTGCGTTAATAACTCGCGGATTTAAATGTCACCGTCCGAGAAGCAGCGACGAAAAGAACGCGGAAGGCTCCGATATCGTGTAAATTACATACATAAGTTCATTAGAAAGCTTAAGCTTACGCAAAAAGCTGTCGGGGAACGAATCCTAAACTCGTTTGAAAAAAGCTTACGTTAAAAGCATAGTTGGCCGAGTATAATCCACTTCGCGCGACGTCACTTTTTATGGAAATTTAATATAATTCCAAGCTGTTTAATTGATCCCGACGACAGAATCTGAAAAATCGAATTAAAGCACACGTCAAATAAATAATCCTTTTGCTACTGTTCGACGAGCCAGTATAATCACTTTGCTGTAATTGCTTCTCATTCGTTCGTTTCAAAGCCTATTTTAATACAATCCATGCACTATTGTCGAATTGAATTGCGCTGCAAACGTTTTTGACGTATACTTTGATTTGTTCCGATATCACTGCGTACCTCCGATTTAATTGACACCGCGCGATTTAATTAGCGTCCGACTGTCGTGTCGTCAATCACTTAATTTATGATTAAGCCTTGATGTTCTTGGTTATTACGACGGATTAAATGAGAACATACTCGTAATACCTCTACACGATCTCTGCGCGAAGATCATAAGCTGGTTCAGCAACTGCACTTTCATATGGTAATATTTGCATTCGAATTAGGAGGAGGAGGAAGTGCCGTTCGCATTAGGTTAATTGCTACTTCACGTCGCAAATAATTACGCTAGTATCAAAGTGTTAAATGACCAGCAGCATATGCAATACTTGGTATACGCGAAGAACAGGAGTTAATATTCCCTTTATCGTGCGCCCTGTCGTAAATTCTTAAACCGTCGCGACGGAAATAACAATATCCTAGATGAATAGAGATTACGGTCAATAAAAGTAATTTCATCGGAGAGATCCGTTTAAGAATTTAACTTTAATATTTTACAGAATTATGGACATTACTGTAATAAAACAAAATATAATAGTGTTCTATTAGAGTATTCGATAATTGCCAAATTCCATAATTGATGTATTTTTTATCAGCGGTCGTTCGGAAAATAATATCAATAGTTGATTGTCCGCTTTTGATTCATACAGATTTGGACTTATTATTATTTCCATAAATCGGTGAGTAACGCATGCAGACGGATATTTTCGCCTGCGGAACATCAGCGCGGTGTGTCAAATCCACGAATAATATATCCGCGGCGTGTCAGTTCGTTGATCTGTATGCCGACATTCGTCGCTTTCCATTTCGTCGATGTGAGACTTTTCTCTCCAATCGCATCCATGGCGATCGAATCCCTAATCCCTGTCACGTTATCGACATGTCTACGCAGTTTCCGTCGTGTGTTCACACACCTTCGACTTAAACGCCGTCAGCTGCTCGAAATTGGCGGGAGTAACGGCTAGTTTCCGAGGTACGAAATCTCGCATTACGTTTATACGGCGCGGCTCGCGTAATAATTCGTAACGCGAGCCTCGCGAGACGATGCATATTGCGCGAGTCGTCGTCATATAGCCGACGAGAGAATGTCCACAGACAATGTAATTCCATCCCAGTACGGGAAAGTGGAGAAGGAATAGAAAGAGAAGAGGAGAAGGAGAAGGAAGAATGGAAGATGAGGCAGAGAAGCAGGAGGAGGCGGAGCGTTGTTGGAGAGTACGGTTAAGTATATTACAGAAATTGCCGCGGGTGACTGGTCCATTTGTAAATGAGATTGAGTCACCGGTTACGGCAGTCTCTCGTCGTCGGAATATGTACTTGCTAACGGAGAGCCCGCGGCTTACGTGAAACCTGAGGAGAGAATAAGGGCTGTATGTAACCGTTGCTATAAATGAGTCCGCTCTGTAACGAGTAAAAATTAGATTTACCTTTAAGACGTTGAGAGACAGAGAGAGAGAGAGAGAGAGAGAGAGAGAAAAGGGGAGAAAGGGGGGGAGGAAGAAGAGAGAAGGGGTGAGGAACAATGGAATGCACCGAATGGGATTTGCCCGTCTGTTCGTCGGAAATATCGCTCTTCTACGAGTAAACGTGTTTTGTTGGGGACAATTATTGAACTTTCCACTATCACAGTTTACTAGAGTTCTTTAGCACAATATAGAACCATAAATATTATCGGGGAAAATGAGAGAATTGCAAACACGAAAAGCACGAATAATATTGTTGAAATACAATATATTAGAATAGTGTTAATCTTTCATTTCTTCCATCCAATGATAGTCCAAATGCTTATTGTTAGAGGAGACCGAGGCTATAATTAACACTTTTGAAAAAGCAACTTTAATTTCGAATTCAGATATTATTTGGTGCTTTTTGTAAGTGGTAGTATGATCATTTACTCAATACGCGCGCAAGAATTCTTTTTTACAATAAAAAATAAATCATAGGTTTTCGATCGAACATTATTTCTGAAAAAAGTGTCATGTTAATTGTTGCCCCACATTTAGGACAAGAATAAATAGTCCAGGGGTCCAGCTTTTAACATACGAGATATATATTAACATTACTAGTTTCTTTTATTTTGTAGAAGTTTTTATTAATTAAATGATGTGATTATACAAAACAATTATATACCATATTTATTTATAATAAAAACAAAAAAGATCATGGCATATCGATTATTTATTAAATACATATAGCTAATAATATTATATTATTACTGTTTAAGAAGAATAGAAAAATCATAGCATAATATTCTTATTATATTAATCAGTCTTTAATTTAATAAACTTATTCCTTAATTAATCACGGCTACTCATCATCGTCAGAATGACAATTAACACAAATAAATGAAGTAGTGTTACTTTTTACGCATTTCACGTGAGCCCATTGTTTATACAATACACATTATTGCAACCACTCCTCGCCAGGAGCACCATCATAGACTTCATCACACATAATGCAAAACCATTCTTCGTGATTATTTTCATTAAAACTTTTCTCTATACATTCTTAAAACTAATCGCGGAATAAGTATTAACAGTTATAACTTGCTCCCGAAATCTGTTAATTATATATTCCATCCCAAATATTTTATAAAATTAATTAAATTTATCAAAAACTAGTAAAATAAGATTCAAAATAATGTAGAGAACTGAAAATAAATTAATATCAGACTCATAAAACAAATTGGAAAAAATGACGCTAAATTTAGACAATAATCAAAATTTAAGCATACCTTTTTAGATTACCTGACTAAAATTCAGCGCACATCTCCTGGTACGCCTTGTCTAGCGGGACAATGCGTGTCCATGGCTAGTGCAGAGTATTATATAGAACAAAGAAAGTACGGAATGGAACATCTAAAATGGATAGTATTTTCAAAAATTGAACATTAATATTTACTCCTGTTAATTATAACTTCGGTCTTACCTATTATGACATGTGACCTGAGAACACACTTAAGATAACACATTTAAGATAACATTATTGCATGTTTTCAACGTGTTTCATCTTTGAGAGAGAGAGAGAGAGAGAGAGAGAGAGAGAGAGACTGGGGAATTGTGAATATCTAAAAAAAAAGTTAAATACGATTGATAATTATTTCAATTATAGAAATCTTTGTTCAAAGGATATTGACTTTAAATTATATAAACAATAATTAATGTGTATATATTATTAATACGTATAAATAGAATTTTAAACATAAAATAAAAAACCGATTTATGTATTGTCCTGCGTGGGAGTAGATAACAGCAAGTCTTATTTTTATTAAAATATAATTTATATTGATAATATATGACTATTAATTATTATATAATAATCTTAATATTAATCTTAATATTGTAGTTTAAAGTTAAATAACTGAAATATCTTTCGAACAGAGGACGAAGACTTCTAATTATTTATTGATTGATAAATAATCGTCTTTATTTAAGTTTTTTCTTAGGTGTTTGCAATTCCTATACTCTCCCTTAAAATATATTTCGTAACGTAAACTAAAAACTATGCACGATTCAACTCGTTTTCAAGAAGCCTCGCGAGAACTCTTCTTATCAAGCATCAAAGAGATAGATCAGAGTCGGACAGTTGCATTTTGCATTGAATTTGCGTCACGAACGGATTGTACATCCTTGCATTTTTAATTTCTTTAACAGATTTCCTCGAATGCAAGAAAGCTTTTCTCATTGAAGTTAATAAATCCAAGTGATAGGAACGCCCCGCGCGCATCACGGACGCTTGCATTGTGTGATTTCTGTTGTGTGTGAGAAACGCAGTATCTCTCAGATCATACTGATGGATGGAGTGCAATCTTCTTGGCCAGGGTTTCTCACAGAAATAAGACCACTTTCCCCTCCGTTATCGTGCGAGTCACGCGACCGTCGTTTTCACTTTTTTTTTTCTCCTTTACTTTTTATAAACATCCATTTCTCTACGTGGTCAACGAGCGGCTTGAAGCCAACATTTTCCGTTTCAGCATCGAGCCACGAGTTAATTAACAGTTCAGTCTTGTTTTCTACCCCATCCTCCTCGCGTGCATTTTTATGAACTAGGTCTGTTTATACGAGTAGTCGTTAACCAACATAAAGTCATCCGGAGACTGCATGGAATTTTGGCGTGTCGCGGGGTTGTAACAAAACTGATTATAAAAAAAGTAAATAAAATATTACTTGCTCTACTATCAAAATGATCGTTTTAAATTATTTATAAATATGATATGAAAGTAGTAAAAGGATTTTCTGTTGAGGACCATACGATCCTATAAATCTCTAATTTTACACGCGTACACAGTTCATTCGCGCTGTAGAAGGATAGTTTCTTCGTATCAAATTGTAGTTGCACGCGTCGGGATCGCAATCGTCGGGATAATGGGAAATATAAAGAAGGAAAAAAGGAGAAACAAGGACCGCGCCAGGGAAGAAAGCGATTCTCGCGGAATAATATTTCTTAGGTGCGAGAAATGTTGCAAGGGTGATATCCTGATCTGAACGTAACTATACCCCTAGGGAAGCGAGAAATGAAATTCTTAGCTATCTCGGTACGTGGTCAAAAATAAAGTGAGACTCTTTACCCGGTCGGCCACGTGTAATGAGGCGAAAGAGGCGGAGAACTTTCGTGGAATACCGAACAGAAAGACTCCAATCTTATCGTTCACCATGTATGTATGGGCCGATTCACGAATCTACGGTTAGAAATTTTTCATAAATATTCATATAAGATTAAATTTTTAGATACTCATACAAAGAAAAATATCATGCTATTGCTAAGAAAAGTGATCAATTTATTTTCTTTCTTTTAAGTAATGGTTATTTTATATAAGGAAAGAATTTTTTTTATAATAATTATAAGATGTATGCATTTTTTAAAACTCATTAATTTCGTATTGAAAATAAGAATTTCTTTTCTTTTGAAGAATATTATAAAATTGATCGAAGAAGCTTTATATAATTAGCAAATCAAATATATTTTAATTTAATAATCTTGATTGAAGTATTAAATTTGTTAAAGTAGGCCGAGGGATTTAGGATATGTTAAATAAATTTGATGGTTATGATGAACTTATAATAGATATTTACAGATATATTTATAAACTTTTAAAGTATTCGAAACAAGTAATTATTATTTATGTACAATGTGTATATTTTTGTGTGTATGAAATAACAGGGTTAGATAATAACTAGTTAAAACGTTAAAAGTTAAAAAAAAAGTTAAAAAGTTAATAACTTTTAACTTAATTTAGTTAATTTTAAATCCATTAAATTTTAACTTAATTAAGTTACTTTTAAACGTTAACTTTTTAACTTTTTCTTCAAGTTAAAAAATTTTTTTATCTCTTTTAAATATCTTAGAAAAATAATAAGATATAATAAGACTAAGGGCGTATATTCGTAATCTGTTCATATCTTAAGACTATCTTAAATAATTTCTTAAGATGCTGATACAGCCCTCTGATTAGTTTATGCAATTGTGTCTTAAGCCATAAGCCTTAGTCCGGATCTACAATAGATGTTTTAAGCCTTAAGTTGTAAGAAATTGACCAATTACAGTCAAATATTCTTCTTGCATTCGATTATAATTGATCAATTTCTTATGGCTTAAGACTTATTAAAAAGTAATCGCTGATCATGTATCTTCTCTATGTGCTGGCTGTTTTTTAGTTAAGTTATATAACTTATATAGTTATATCATTATGTGTTATATATTTATATCACATATGAATAAAAAAATTTACTTAATAATCTATTGTATATTGTAGTTAATCTCATTTTAAGGAAAGAAAAATTAGGAGATTATGATCTAAAATACATTATTAGGATACATTATGATCTAAAAAATAATTTTTTTCAAAATTAACTTTTTTTTAAATTTAAGTTAATTCAATATTGACTTAACTTACGTTAAGTTAATTTTTTATTCCTTCAACTTTTAACTTAACTTTATTAATTTTGTAAAGCCATTAACTTTAACTTTATTCAGTTAAAAAAACATTAACTTATCTTGTGAAATAGTATTAAAATCAAAATAATACATAGAAAATTTTAAGAGGCTTGCATAATTAATCCGTCTGCAATTATATTTTTATTCCGTCCGTCCAACTTAAGTTTTTTTTATTAGGTTTCAAAAGGCTTTCAAAAAATTTAAAAAAATTCATGATTACTTTTTAACATCTCTATTACAATGCAATATCAAATAATTTTTCAACAAGGGAGAATCAGGCTCAGTTCTCCTTTATTCCAAAGAAGAGTGAAATTTTGCTTATGTCAAAATAGACTCAAATTGCAGACAAAATTATATTTTTTATTATTGAATATTAATATTTATGGTTGTTATCATTATTAAATATTAAAGAATATTCAGTCTTTAGAATATAGTATTATTATGTATTGCCACTTACATTATTTGAGACAAATTACAAAGTAATATTTGATCCGTGTATAATTTACGGTAACTTATAATTTAATAATTCGCGACACAAACTCCGATACAAACTCCAGTCGATCGCGAAAATCAAGAGAGATGCACTAGCAACCTTACGAAGAGTCCTCCCTGTGCGCTCATTTAAGGATAGATGAAGTCTCGCCGTTACCGTAGAGCGAGCGAAATTTTTCCGACGTTAAGCACACTCGCAGATATAGCGAAGTGGTCTCAAGGGCTTGAAATGAAAAAAGTTCGCGGCACGTGCTTTCCACGCGCGAGGAAGGAAGCGCGAATAATCCGCACGGGCGATTTGCTAAATCGGATCTTTTCTCCTGCGCAGTGAGATCGATCTCGCTTGCTCGCTCGACTTCGAGTGGGTGTCTCGCAGTCTTGTCCTCGAGAACCTGTACCTGAGACGTGATCGAAAATATAATAGGGTAGTTATATGCAAGTGAGGATACGCGAGGAGTATTTCCTGTCTCACGATAAAAAGGGAAAAAAAAGAGACAAAACGAGGAGCCGTTACAAGCGAAATGATGGAGTTTCGCGCCTAGCCCCTTCGGCCTTCCTTCTCTCCGTCTTTCATACCGATACGCTGAAAGGACTGAAACGCATAGCAAGGATCTAGGTGCAAAACGGGGTAACGGTTGCCTGCCGCGGCATTAATGTCGGGATTAGGTCGAGGCCGTTAGCCCGCGCCGATGTCGGCGGATACGATGCGAAACTCCACCCTGACTAGCAGCCTGCATTCCAGGATCGAACACTCATCGGCGCGGAGGGTAGCACAAACCTACCAGCAGCTCCTCTATTTCCTTCCTTTCCTCCCGGCACGCGATCCTCGCGGGCGTTCATCCGAACGCCAGTGCTGGCTTCCAACCACTCTTTAAACAGTCTAGTGGCAAGTAGAGGCAGAGGGTGACGAGACGAAAGGGTGCAGAAGCGGTGGGAAGGAGGAGAGACGTGGGTGGAGGAAGGACGGTGAAGAGGAAACCCTCTAATGGGATATCGATATATTCATGGAGGCTCATCTCCAGCAGTCTCCTTTTCCCACCTCGAGAGAGTAGAAGATACCCTCCTCTCCTCCTTCTTCTATCCTCTGATGTATGCTGGGATGAGATAGGGGTGCCAGGCTAATTGTTTTTACCCTCTTCCCACAGCTCTCACCTTCGTCACCTCTTTCTTTCCCTCTTTCTCCCTTCCCCCCCCCCCCCCCCCCCCCCTCTCTCTCTCTCTCTCTCTCTCTCTCTCTGTCTCATAGATTGTAGGTCTCCTTTCCTCATCATCGCGTCGTCTTCGTCTCTTTTCGACTTCCTGCTTATTTCTATTCTCTGCCTACTCTCTTTCTTATTCCTCTTCTCTTCCTCTTTTTCTTCTTCTTTTCGACTTCTTTTTGTTCTTGCTGCAAAGAGGATGAACCATCGTCGGTCGAAAGGATCGTCGACGTTCAGTAGATCGCTCAATGCGCTTGCTTCTTCTTAGTTTGCAATGCAATAAGCGAACTCCGCCGACGATAGTTCGTCTCTTCCCGAGTGGAGTAATTAATATTCGGGAACACAGAAAGCAAACTACGATTGTTCGTCAGGCAATATTACAGCTTGGACTTTTTATCATTATTGTTATCCTCGTTTATATTTTGTTTCTGTCGCGCTTCCTGATTTGTCTGTACTTTTAGTAAGAAGTATATATTCATAAATATAATGAAATGAGAAATACTCGAGGTTATTATATTGGTATTAAACTTGGGAATAAATCTGCACTCAATAATGACAACATAATTATATAATTCCAAAAAAATTTTACGTTGATTATATTAACTACATAATCACTATTAAGAATTAAAAAAGAAAAGACGTAAGAATTAAATATATTTTATACTTTCTTCTGAAAATTTATCTTAGAATCCTTCATTTCTTCAGAATTTTTATGTAAATGTTAGAAATTTTTAGAATTACCGTATAGTTGTATAATGTTTTAAAAAATTTCTCAATTTTTTTATAGGAATTGAAACACTTTTTATAAGTGCTGAGAAAGTCTTTTCTAGAAATATCTTTTCTAGAAATATCTTTTCTAGAATTTTTCATATACGTGAATTTTCCGAAATATTCTAAAATTTCAAAGGTTTCTCATTCTATTTAATTTCAGAAGAAAACTTATAAAATCTAAAAAGATTTAAGATACTCTTTCAGAAACATTCATAAATTTAAAGTATGACAAATATGTAAAAATATTATGAGTTGTGTTAATATAAGAATTTTTTTTCGAGAATTTGTATCTCGTACATTTTATAATTTATTAATTCACAAAAGCAAAAAAAAATTAACGCGTAGGCATATCAATTCATTATTGTGATGATTTGTTATTTGTTATTTGTTAGTTACAAATTATTCACGCTTTCATAAGATTTTGGCTATAATAGATAGAAAAAATGTAGAAAATGGCGAGGAATACAAATACATCGGATCGTGAAGGATATCAAAGGATTAAAAAGGAAAATAACGGGCGGCAACCCAAAGCATGCAAGTTCGTTGCGCTGCGATCCAATTCTCGTCCGACTCGCGGCATCGGAGGTATTCTACCAAGTTGATTGAATCATCCGGTTCACGATTCCTTCCGACATTCTGCTCGGATTGTCGGTAAAGCACTCTTACCGCCTGCGCAATCTCGATGAATTCCTAGGCTCGATCAACACTCGGGGAAAGCTTCGCCGAGCGCTTAAAGTTTACACGTGCCCTGTTATACACACAGTGTGAGAAACAAAGCGCCGGACCTTTGCTACACGCTGCCCATTATGCTTGATGACGATGATTAATAGAACAGTTTCCACTGGCAAGAAAAATATACCTAACGAGCAGCTGTGCATTTTATCCATCAAATGAGATTACCTAATACAGTTGAAATTTCTATTAATGGGACAAATGTATTAATCCTAAGCGATTAATTAGAAGATTTATTTTACTTACACTTAACAGATAGAAATTATGATTTCTAATTTCGATTTAAATAACGTTTCTTTTAAAATTGTATATATGATTTTGTAATCATTGCTACAATGACGAATGTGTTCCAATTAGCGTTATTAAAAAAAAAGTTGCAAAGAACTCTTGCATAAGAGTACGGGGAATCCCTATTATACTTATGAAATATGCATAATAGGAATCTGTATTATATTAGGTGTAGTAAAAAGAAATCCATTATTTTTGCATGAAATTGAATGGAAAAATAATGGATTTCTTTTTACTACATCTAATATATACATGGATTATGTACATGGAATGTACGTAGAGATATGGAATTATATATAATTCTTAATTTTAACTTTTATATACTCATATAATAGCTTTAACACACTTTCATTCTCAAATTATATTATTTAACAGCTACAAGAAAATGTGTTCTTATGTTTTTGTGCATAAATAAGTGATTCGTGAAAACATTTTGACTTTTCGGAAATATTTAAGAACTTTTCCACATATTATTTTTATTACAATGAATTACAGTAATTTTCATTGTAAAATTATTCTACATAGTGAAAATGATTTTTTTATCTTTGATGACTGTAATTTTCATACTGTCATCTATGTAAGACTATATAGAATTAATATGTTTCACAAATATATAAATATAAATAATAAGAATCTTATTAGACATGACTGTGACATGACACAACAAATAAGAAATAGGAATTAAAGGCCGGAATTCAACTCTCGGCTAAAGTAGTATTTTTCGCAATAAGTAAATTTATTTACAAGTTTTTCATCATATTAATTGTAAGATTTTTTTTAAATAGATATCTTGAGCATCAAAATTTAATTGTTATATTATTTCAGTAATTTAATCTGTTTTTAAGTTTGATAAAATTTCGGCGCGCAGTTCAAAATGACTACAAATATGGCATATATATAAATTCACATTGAATTATTTAAGAATCAAAGATTCAGCTTCAATCGTTATGGGTCTTTAATTCCTATTTCTTATGAAAATCTAAATTGCAATAATATTTTATTTTATAATTTATAATACATATCTATATAGCTATAATGAGAACAGAGAAATTATACAGCAGAATTTGTATTTTATGTTATAGCAATAAAATGGAACAAATTTAACAAAAATTAAATTTTTTTATCGAAACACGTTTATGTCTCCAAATTTCTTATCTTATTTTTAACTTTCATCTGTATCAAAATGTAAATTAATTAATTTCTATGGTTAGTTTTAAAGTAAAAAAGCATCATGCAAATTAACATACTTAGTAAATAATATATTAAATTTGAATAAAATTCAATATTTTAATACTTTAATTTTTTTCTTGAATTATATTGTTTAACTTTATTGTTTTAATCAAATTAATGACATATTGAAAGAAGTAGCGATCTATAAATATGATTGATTTAATATTCGTGTCCTGCACACACATCTCTTTTCTTTAAAAAAGAAATTTTCTTTAAAAAAGATATTCTTTAAAAAAGAGTATCAAGTAATTAGTTACAAAATCTAATTCTTAAAATATATAACTTTATAAACATTTTCTAAAGATGTTAAAGTATATATAAAAATCACTTAATTTTTTTTAAGTGAAAATTAACCAGAAAAAAATTTATTTGACTCATCAAATAAAGGAGTGAAAAGTCGTATGCCCTAAGGATTAAAGATAACTCAAATTGGTATAATTTGACATTATAAATTTAATAATGCACGAGATATACATTTACTGTGTTATACAAATCCGCGTTATACACAAGCCTGTACTTTACTTTTAAAATTTGATTTTGGCTCTGATTTTCTTCGTGTCAAGTTTTTGTGTTGATTCCATTGACACAAATATTGAGCGACAAATAGCTATTGCTGTCTTGCTCGTGTGTAATCCGTTGTAATTAACAATTGTGTTTTGGAAATACAGCCGATTGTCTTAGAGCCAAGTTGAGAGGCCTGCAGTGGCCAGTTAGCAAACGTGTGTAAACACAAAGTTACCATAAATCAAAGGGTGCACATGCCGGAAATACCTACGGTCGCATAGAACAGAGCCCGCGGCATTTAAATGCGGACAATCTCGCGCGATCAAGATGTAACGATCGCTACCGAGCGCAGCGCGCCGAATTGTCTCGCGAGCATTATCGATTGACTTGAGGCGTCGACGTCGCGTCGCTAATTAGCAGAGCATATACGCAAAATTATCGTTGCACCACCCCTTAAATGCTACCGGGAAGAGCCCAATGGTGAACTAGCTCGGCGTGGCGACGATGCGACGCATTGCTCTGTGCGAAGGCAGTTAGACGGCCGGAGAATTGGTAGGGTAGCCTCCGGCTGTTTAACTCGCCTGTTCATTCTCGCTACAGAATACCGTATCCAACACAACCACCGTGTTTGTCCCGTCTCTCCCGCGCTCCCTCTCGCTGTCTCTATTCTGTTAACATAACGCCACACCGATATATTCAGGAGCGCCATCAAGCCACACGGAGCGGCGCGCGGCGTCTCTACGAAGCTACCACAGCAGGTAGCACGTTTTCATGGAATTTATGGGACTTTTGAACGGGTCCACTCCATTATTCGCGCGCACGGGAGAATTATTCCCGAGACATGACGAATACGCGGTAGAACAAGCACGGTCACTTCCGGCCGCTCCTTTTCGTCTCCCTTCCTGTCTGCCCCAGCTCTCTCAACAACTCTTCTTTCCGTTTTACTGGGAGCTCACCCAGCGGCACTTGAGGAAAGTATCGCGCTTTTCGAGCTTTCCGGTGACTAATTAGAATAAAGTCGAGCTTGCACGCCCCCGGGGCGGAATAAGGCGTCTAATCCACCGCAATTTCCCGCGGCGGCGATTCCGGATGATTACGCGGAATGGCGCGTGCGATTTTCAAGAATTGCTCTCGCCGGAAATTAGACGTTCTTTCTCTTTTCCCGCGACAGAACGACCATTATTGTATTCGCGATAAGACACCTTATTTGTCGTTTAGTAGTTGCGTAATGAAGCAAGTTCCAATCTTTTCCTCGCTAGAAATATTTAAGCGCGTCCATTTTCGCTGAGGGGAGTCAGCGGAAAGAAAAGCCATTATCTTCCAGCCGCGTGATACTTTATTTCGTTTCGCAAAGTGTTTTCTCGGCAAATAAAGCTGCGCTTCCCATTGCTTTCGACGCATTCCGCGCTTTCACAGAAAAGCATAGCCTTGGCCTCGTGGAGAAATCGTGGCCCACGGCCATACGGGACTAGGCACTTTCCGCGAAGAGTTCTCTTTCGACCTGTCCTGTGCAATCTTCCACGGTTTGTGTTACGAGAAAGAGGCAGCAAAGTAAGGAAAATCATCGTGGACATCCGGGAGATTGCGGATTCGAAGGTCGCTTCGCGAAACGCGTCAAGTCCAATAAACTCGAGTCCACCATTTCTCGTAAAGCGAAACTTTATAGTTATTTCGTCATTTTCTCTCTCTCTCTCTCTCTCTCTCTCTCTCTCTCTCTCTCTCTCTCTCTTGACCCTCCCACTCGTGAAATCTCACGAGCTCGTCTTTATACGCGGAATCCCTCTGTAATCTTTTTGTTTCACGTGGAATCACGTGAGATTTGAAAAGATCCAAGCTAGAGAGCGATCTTTATCCTTGGGACTTGAGCTGGAAGCCTTGAGGCGCGAATAAACATCAAAATGATAAGATTATAAACGGACAAGGAGGAAATATTCCTCTGAATTTATGATGATACCTCACGCATCTTGAATCTGAAAGGTAAAGGAAAATATTAAAAAATATCTGGCAATATGTCGCGATTGAAAGTATTTTAACAATTATTATGTTCAATACTGTCGAAAGAATTATATCGTTTTTTTATTTCAAAAGAACACGACTCAAAAAATTATATTCCCAGAAAAGGGAAAAAACTAATCTTCAATTTGACAAAAATTTTTGAACAATCAAATAATATCGGCAGAAAAAAATGTATTCTTAATATAATCAAATATCATTTTTGTTATTTTTCCGTTTAACAACCTCAAAAACCTCACATCTTTTTTAGTTGTAACCGTTTTTGACGATATATTTTTTTAACCAGTTCTGATATTTTAATGATTTTTCATAATAAAGTTAAATTAATTCACTTTTGATGATTAATAGGATAATGCTTATCTAAATTCATTTATGGTATAATAACTCAAAAATCACGTTTACTAATTGTAGGTTTGACCTTTGAAGTAAGAGAACGATGTATCTATGCCTATATTTTCTTAGAAGGCATTTATAAACTTGGAAATTTGTTCCCGATATCTCAGTTTTTCTATGGACAAAAATAAGTACATTATGAAAGGGATGAAATATATCTGAGTTAGTCAACTCTATAAGAGTTATCGATTCGATCAGCGCGCAGGTTGACAGAATCATCTTACGGCGTATCTTCCACTACCGGAACCCTATGGGGTATTGTTCACGCTGGCAGAGATTGTCGGTCGGCAAGTTCATTTTCGGAAAATAACTTTTTACGAGCGATCTGATAAGTTTTCTTACTCTCTGGACGGCGGCGGAAGAGATTTTGCGGATACGATAAGTTCTTACTGCCGAGGCAACTCCCTGTTGGCGGGGGTACCAAAGAACGAGGGGTCATTCTTTATCATAAGGGCGAAACGATCCTTCGACATGGACCTAAAGAAAGAGATAGTGCATCGTGTCACGCGACGTTGTTTAATGACACAATCATTTTATTGATGACATAACAATATTGTGATATCAATACACTAATTATGCTAATTAATAATGCAAAAATATAATTCACTTTGCTGATAAATGTAACAAAAATAATATAGGAGTGCAAAAGACGTTTCAGTATTCGTCATTAATAATAATTCTAGATTATTCTAGATATATTTT
This sequence comes from Atta colombica, assembly GCF_001594045.1. NCBI lineage: Eukaryota > Metazoa > Arthropoda > Insecta > Hymenoptera > Formicidae > Atta > Atta colombica. The sequence continues at coordinate 2,046,553 of NW_017259206.1, forward strand.
AAATGCTACACATGCTATATAAATCGCTGCAATATAATATATCTATTTATAAGATATGAAGATATGACGATTGGAGATTTTTCGTGGTTGATATTTTTTCATTATGGAGAAAGGAAGCTTCTTCTCAATTTTCTCGGAGAGACAATCGTGAAAACCGCGCGACACGTAAGATGGAAACAGAGTACATTATTGGAAGACGGGCTAGCCAGGACTTTGTGAAATTTCGCACAAAGTATCTTCTACTTTCTTCCGACAATAATTCTAATTCGCTCGTTATTTACCGTGAAACTTTAGCAACTGCACTTTCAGTAATAACCGCGATTACTCGAAAACTTCGGTGCTTTCTGGTCTCGCTCAGAATCCTTCTTAAGGAGATTCTTCCTAAAAAACATTCTCCGCGACTACTCGAGCGCAATGTGACTTTCGTCAAGCGCCAATCTGCACGAGTACCGTAAGAGTTCGTTTTGTTGGTAAGTACTTTTTGCTTTCGCTTATCTACTTCTTTCGTAAAATTCAAATTAATATTAAAAAACACCGAACGGTTTTCAACTTTGAGCTCTGCTATGTATAACAGAGAATTTCGCAAGTTTGGGATAAAGTCGGAATAATAAAAAGATAAAAACGGCGCGAGGGAAATAGCAAGGAAAGCTGATTTAAATAGCTGCGCGAGGTTTAATAATTTGATATCAAAATAACTAAACCAACGGCTCTCTTCCTGTTATATTCCTACGCGACGACTGCGTTTATATTGCTTCTTTGGCATAACAGCGAAAACCACCTGAAGATATTTCCTTGGATAGGAAACGAGAAAGCAAAGGTTGATTTAAACTACCGACAGGAATCCAGTTGCGTATTCAGATTCCACAGATTTTTATTTTCCATTGCCTGTCAGAATTCAAAAAGCTGAGCCGTTTTTTCTACGAGATGTATAAAAGGAGTTTTGAACCATATATAACAATTCGAGTCTACTGCTAAGATAATTTGTAATTTGATTTTTATTTATAGGAAAATTTTATTCTGATGCTACTTGTATTTAACCTATGAAAAAAATTTTTTGCATTACATGTTGAGAAAAGTAATCATTTTCAACATTGAGAAAAAAATTATTTGGAAAAAAAACTATAATGATTAAATAATTATAATTAAGAATTTTAT
>NW_017259206.1:2047807-2050641 GCF_001594045.1 Atta colombica
CTTTGTTTAACGTATTTTATTAACGTACATTTGAATCTGCTGTCAACAATTTCATCAAGTCAAATTTTTATTATATATCTTTAAAAAACAACATGTAACATTAATTTTTAAGATATTTCTTTCTGGATAATTTAGGTGCAACAAATGATGAGCACGTTTCCATTAGGATTTGATGATAATTGAGAAACATTATCAGGGATATTGAGACAGAAATATGCGATTCAAAACTATAAAAAACAAAAATTAAATGCTCGAAACTTTTGATTTATTTTCTGATTTTAATAAATGTTCACTGTGTATATCGAAAAAAATCTTCTTATCTAGTGTCTTCTATATCTCAAAATTGAACTTGATGGAAATATTTCGATAGCAGCGTTTTCGGGTTTAGCGTTAAAAATCACTTTAGAGACAGTCTTCATACGTTTTTGCACAAAACTTTGTAAATTAGTATATCATACTTATAGTTTTTTAAAGAGATATATCTACAATAAACATTGAAAATTTTGATATATATAAATTATAGCTAAGTTGTTAAGTGCAAAATAATTTTTTCTGTCAGTGAACATTTTAATTCTTAATATTAAATACATTAAATCAAAATTCTTCTAATAAAGTATACAGCTAGAGATATAAGTAATTGCGTTTTCATTACATTATAACTTGTTAATTTAGTTCGCTTAGTCTAGTTAGCGAATAAGGTGAGTGCTTGCAAATGGATAAATATACGATGCTTCAAATTCGTCAATCGCATTTGCGAAAAGAATGAAGTGTCTCGAAAAGCTGGAATGGTAAAGTTGAATAATCGCGAAGTTTTTTCCTTTAATCTAGCCAATGTGGCCTCTCTCTTGCCTCTCGTTGCCTTAAAACTTCGTGCTCCTTTCAACGAAGAATAGAGTGAGTGGTTCCGACTATTTAATAAAATCTTTTATAGATTGTGTGTGTGTGTGTGTGTGTGTGTGTGTGTGCGCGCGCGACGTTGCTGCGCTACGGATCAAAAACTTGGAATTTCTCCGTGTTGACAATTTTTTGAGAATTGCTTTCTCGTAGTTTTCCATCAGGAATAAACTACTACTTTAAAAGAGATTGAACCGTATACTGAATCTTCTAACAAGAACCTTTCTGTCTAAGTGGTTCGCGACTTTTCAAAAGTTTTGCGTATAATGAAAATAAAATTTTGAGATTTTTCTCCGAGCTGTATAATATACGCTAAGAATTCAATTCTTAAAGTTATGCAAATATTATGATTCTGAAACATAAACAGTAAAGTATTTTTTAACAATATCAGTTTAATTCTTGACGAATGTCAAGTTAAAATACAATTACTGATTATATTAAAAAATTAAAAGTTATCTACATTAAAACATTTTATTACAATCAAAAATTTTTAATAAATAAAAATCAACCGATATTTAAGTGAAACACAAGCATAAAGTGAAAAAGAACTAATTTAATAAAAGCGAATCTTAATTAATAATGTTTTATCAAAAGTTTTTACCCGCATATACCGAAATTTGAAAAGAAAAGCTACGAGTGATGATATATTCGGTAGCGAATTTTCCGTTAGAAAATCACTTACGAGTAGTCGCAATGTAATCGTCAACATCATGATTCCTTATCGACATACGGGTTTTCTGTTTGCCAATTCACGTTTCCTAAATTTGTCATCGAGACAGAACGCGGGCATTATAGTGATCGCGATTTGAAATAGCGGATCTCTCTCTGACCGTTAGAGAGAGAATTAGTAATTAATTTAATTGAGTTATTAATTGGAACACAAGCATAATTGTTCTTGCAAGATATTGAGAATTGCTTCATAAAACGGAATTGTATTGTATGCTACAATAAGTCTTCTACGTTTGATAAAATATTCATTTTACATTTGCGGACTAAAACGATTATCCAGTTCCAATGTCTCATATTAAATGCTTGCGATTAAACAGCATTCGATTTATTATTTGTGACTAGTGATTTATATTCACAAAAGCGCAAGAGCACCAGCTGAACGAAAATATGAGGCGCGATATTAATTCTGAGCAATTACCTCTCACTTTTCGTGACCAATGAAAATCTGATTTAATCTGGTTTCCATGTAAATGCGTATTACTTGCGCATTACGCACGAACAAATTGTTCATTTGACCATAAATAAAATTTTCATCTTTCTCGGCCATCGTATGCTACATTTACTGATACATCTCTTTGAACAATAATATAACCTATAATAGTTACATGTATCTGTTTGTATTTTACAATCCCTAAAATATTAACGTTATTTTATTGGTCTTTTTTTATTAAAATCATATCGAATATCAATTAAATTTATATTATATTATTATCATTTTTCCACTATCTTCTTTATAATTCTATTACGAATATATATGTACACGTCACTGCATTGATAAAAAAATACAAGTAAAAAGTTAGCATTTTTTTAGATAATAAAAAAAATCGATCTTAAAGACTAATATATTTTTGTTAAAAGTTTAAAAATAAGATATTTGTAACTTTTTTGTTTGAAAAAGTTTTATGATTCTGATAAGGAATGATATTTAAGTAATACTAAGGTTACAGTATTCGAATTGTGTTGAAAACTCCTGACACAGTTTTAACCTTTAAGTGGCCACAGCACTTCATTAAAATCTTGTTGTGAAAAAAAGAAAATAAAAAGTACTGTCCAGATGTCCAAAAGTTTTATGGCTCCTGAGTACTCGCCTCAACCATATTGAATCGTAATATCATAAGCAAGAAATTACATTTCTGTATTTCATTAGAGTATTTTTATATATAATATAAATTTAATTATAACATAACATATTGTTAAAAAATATAACTATA
>NW_017259206.1:2050687-2066278 GCF_001594045.1 Atta colombica
GAACTCGTATATATATATATATATATATATATATAAAATATGGCGCAAATGAATGAAATGTAAAATGATCCTTTAATTCTTTCTTGGAAATTCATGATGTTGGCTCGATATTGGGTCGATGTTTCCATTATTTCTTTTTAAGAGAAAAAGAAGAAAAAATCGAGATTGAGATCGAGAGAAAAAGGAAGAGAGAGAAAGAGAGAGAGAGAGAGAGAGAGAGATGGAAGGCACATATCTATCTCCATAGTCAAAGCTCGAGTGACGCACGAATCGCCTAGAAGATCGCTGGTGTAGTGTTGTTCCTGTCGCCAGTTGATGCTGCTGTTGGGGCGAATGATATAATGCCGGCACGTCACGTCGGAAACTGGGTTCTATCGATTTCGTATCAGTTCCTGGCATCTCTTGCGGGATACACACAACTGCGCGAATTTACACATACGCGCGCTCGCACGCATCACACGTTATAAGTGTGTAGCTATCATACCTACATATTCATAGATATGAGAGTACACACTACATACTGCACATATATGTATACACACCCCACACACACACACACACACACACACACACACACACACACACTCTCTCTCTCTCTCTCTCTCTCTCTCTCTCTCTCTCTCTCTCTCTCGCTCGCTCGCTCGCTCGCTCTGTCTAGTGTCTGTTAGAGAAGAGGTGATAAAGCAAAGTAGAGAGGGAGTAATAGCGAGTAGGTAATGGGTGAGTCTCCACCTTCGACTTCGAGAGCCCTAAAGCCTTCCTAACGTCGCGTCGTCTACAATTCAGTTGTGAGTTAGGTGCTTGACTATTGTCCTCGGCACTCTCGGCAGCCTTATGTAGGTCATCTTGAATCAATCGTAGATATCCTGCCGCAAACTATTAAATTATAAGAATATTACATAAATGATGAACGAATGACGTCGAGGATTTGCATTAGGGCACTAATGATTTGTAAAATAAAAATAATTTTAAAAATGTTATTTTGATAGTTATGAATAGATAAAAACGATAAGATAAAAATCGTTTCGGCTGCCAATTTGTACAATATTCAAATGTATCATACTCTAACAAAAATTTAATTCGAGTTTGAATTAAGTAAAAATGAATAGAAATGAAATATACCAGAATCATATTCGTATAATTTCTTCATACAAAAATCAATTTTATAGATTATTATTATAAAATTATCGGGATAAAAACACAATATCTCTTGCAAGCTACGATAAGCAACGAGAATGAAAGAGATTAAGAGGTTAAGGCTTAGGTTAGGTTCGTGAAAGCCTTTTCATGTGGCGAGACTAAATTGAAGAGTTTGTCGAAGGGGCTCGTAATCAGTAAGCAGGCGTAGAGTCGTAAGATAGACTTACCTGAGCCGACGGAAAACGTCATTATCAGGCTCGGTGTCTCGTGAAACCGATTCGAATCGGTGCTCGTTACGTCACCCCCGGGACAGACAGATACTCGACCCCGTTGAAAGGATCTCGAGGGCGTCCTTTCAGACCAGCGATCCTTAATTAATCTGGAAATCGAATCAAGGAGAGGAAGGAGAGTCACAGAGTCGGTGTGTCGATAGATCGAATCGAAGGGGTGAAAGAGAAGAATCCGTTTGGTGAATTCGAGACGGTTTATATGACTGCCCTATTCTTTCGATGGTTTTCTCGAGAAAGTCTTTCTCTCGCTAATTTCTCCATTTATTGTTTACTTCGTCCCTTCTTCTTTGACGTTTTAAACTGCTCTTATCTCACCGGTCTCTATTACTCACGCAAATTATGTATATCAAGTCATGATAGTCCGTTATACAAATGCTGGTCATCGAATCACGAGAGCTTCGAATAGCCAAGTTGCTCCTGCCGCGTGTACCGACTTATTAGTTAATAACGATCACAATCCGTTGATTTATACATATGACGTAATTAGCGAGTTCAATGAAATCGTTACACCAAAGATCCATACAGCAGAGATTATTCGAGCAATATTGCGATAACATTGCAACGTTGAACAATGTTGCTACAAGATTCTGTGCTACATGGAAAAGGATGTTCTGGTTCGCGAGAAATATACCAATCAAGTTGATTAAATCATCGTTTTATTACTTCGCTTCGATAACGATACTTTGGATCGTGTAAAATTGCTGAACAAAAGCGTCGTATCTCTTATTTCACACAGTAGAACTCTCGTATGCCTCATGGCTTGAGGAAGAGCGGATGTGGAGAATATAGTCGAATTAACCACATACTTATACTATACCATATACTACATACGTCGATATCGAGTCGTACTTAAGATTACGACCCGTATACATTTATGTTTCTTAAACTATATTTCTGGTCTGACAAATGATAGATATATATATTTCTCTCGAATGCGACGTTTCAGTCGCGTTATTTTCTCCTCGAAGAAATTGCTCGCGAGGTCGCGCGCGTCTCCGTGACTTCCAATATATTTCCATGTTACTTTCATCGTGTTCCCTTCATCATCCCCGCAGAGTCCTTCCGTCCGATTAATTATACACGACAATTTATTGTAATGCTAATTCACAATGTATACACTATGTACAATCATTATGCGCCCACTGCTGCGACCTATTTTACGCAAAGTTGTATTGCTATCTCCGACTTATATATGATATACGGGGTGCTCTAAACATTGTGTACACATGCGAGCAAACGTGTATGGATTGCACAAAAATTCGGGACGCATTAAAGTATGCATCGCTCTCGATTGACATGTAGATGTAGAGAGAAGCCGATGACGATGCGCGACGTTTTTCCTGATCGCAAGAATGCGTAGAGATGTATACACTAATTAGCACTAATAATTAGCACTTGAAACGATATCGCGCGATGCCATGGATTGAAATATCAGGCCGACATTAACCGCGCAGAAATCTGAGACTGTAACGAATCACGTGAATCACGGTAATTGTCCAGCAAATCAGAATCGGGTAGAGCTCGATGTTCGACCTTGAGCCTGATTTAGGGGGTTCTTGGGCAAGACGTTGGTTGCTGGCGGCGAGAGTGGCAATATCGATGGTTTTGAGAGGCTGGTCATTAGCGATTCCTGGTAGTGTCGATTGGCAAATCAGAATCAAACTGCCACCAGAAAAATGATGCCGTTCCAAGCGCATTGTTAGACCCAACCGCGTCGTAGAGACCAGCTTTCCGTCTATGTTGCCAATTCCTCGCAAGTCTTTAGTTAAGGCTCTGTTTACCTATTAAGAATCAGGCACAGAATTTAAAGAGTTTAAAATGTAATTTGTAAAGTCTATATTTAAATAACTTGTATAGTGATAGAATTTATATTACAGCTTCGAGTTACCGAGATATCTAATATGAGATATGAAATACGAAAAATTATAAGAGATTGCAAATAAAGATTTCATTTCGACTATCATATGTTATTATTTTTTTTTCGTTTATTAATTCACATACTACAAAAGGCAGTTATTCTATGTATTACTTTTTAGTTTATGGTTTTATTTTAGATTCTCTAATTACTTAATATATATATTATACAATATTTTTGAGATTTTTACGGATATTTTCTTCAAGGAAATTACGCGATTTACGGATTGTCTCCATGTCTTGATACATCATTAAATGCCATCATTTCGTGAACACTTCACTTCAGTAGGATGAAAAATTTGAAATTGTCAATCAATACAATGCTATAAGCTGCTTAGTTTCTCAAGAATAAACTTGTATAAACGTAACAGAATTGTAACGAATATGCTATTTATACACAGAAAGAATGATTTTGATAAAGTATCTAAAAATTTGGCTAGATATATATATATATATATATAAAAATGAAAGTAATGTTATTGGACCATCAAAATAATTATATAGAATGTTTAAATTGATTGCTAGAATGTTAAAACTAATTGTAGAGTAAACTGTTCATCATGCTTGAGATTTTTCTAAAATTATTTTAATAGTCCAACAAAATTATTTTCAAATCTGTATCTAACGAAATTTTTAAATATCTTAGCAAAATCTTTTTGTCTACAATATAAATCATAACTCTAATAAAATTGATATAACAAACGACGTTTTAGAATCGTTACTATTATTTTTAAGAGACTCAACAATTCAAACAATCTGATATAGAATAACCATCAGGATTGTGTTGAAAGTAAACTAACTATTATATCCTCTTCTATTAACCTCCTTCATTTCGATTATTTTTCATATTAAGATCGAGTATTTAATTCTATTTTATTTGAGTTGTTATACAGTGTTCCATAAGTTTTAACCAATCGTTTTTGTGTAGATAGAGCGGACTAAACTGTTGTAAAGTTCTCTACAATTTTCTCTACAATTTTTAATAATTAACAAAATATTAATTATTAAAAATTATTAAAAATTATCAAATATTGATTTTGAATAATTTTTTAGGCAAATACTATCAATTTCACAGAAGAACTGTAAGAGACAAAAATCATTTATTTTCTTCTCATAGAATTCTAAGAATTTTTTATCAACTTTTTAGTTGCATTTTTTTATTTTTACTAACATGAGAAGATACGGTATTAAAAAATTCTGAAAAATTCCTGAAGAAGTTTTTAGAGTTCTATGAAAAGAAAATAAATGATTTTTGTTATAATTTCTCTTACAGTTTTTCTATAAAGTTGATAGTATTTATTTTGAACTCTCTGAAGTAAAAAATTATTCAAGTGGCAATTTTTTGTAATTTTTAGTAATTTTTTAGTATTTTTTTAGTATTTGGCAATTTTTAGTAATTAATATCTTGTTAACTACTGCAAAAAGTGCAAAATAGTAGAGGACTTTTCGACTCAGTTTAATCCGCTCTACAGTTACACAAAAGATTGGCCAAATTATGGGACACCTTGTATAAATATTTATTTAAGGCCAGTTTATAAATATGAGTGTCTTAAAGGGATGCTGAAATAACCAAGTTATCGATATTACAGTATAAAAATCTTCAAATTGACTGAATAAGAAATCGTTTTACAGAATTAAAGTAGATGCAAAATTAGAAGGTGGTACAATGAACTTAATATTAAAATCGAAAAAAATTAAAAACTTACTTAACTTTCTTTTGATTTGAGTATAAAGTCTACTGCACTACTTAATTTTGCTACTTTAATCGCCTTAAAAGAATTTTTGATTCCGTTCATTCAATTCGAAGATTTTTGTCGATAATTTGATCATTCCAGCATCCCCTTAATCATTTCAAAGGAAAGGTATTTTCTTATTGAATGCTTCTACAGTACAGGCCATACAGAAACCACAGATTTCATTAGATTAATAAATTAGTAAATTAATAAATTTGGATTTAAAAAAGTTCTAAGCAAAGTACACTTACAAAATACACCTACAAAGAAAATCTCATGAAGTGTCAAATTTTATGAAATTTTATGATATTAATAAACTTTGTATACATATAAGAATTACACGTAAATTTAAAAAATATAGTGCAGAAAACTGATGTCTAAACAAATCTTTCTAGGAAAAAAAGGTTTCTAACTTTCTCAATTATATCTCAAAAATTATTTAAGATATCAAAAAAAATTTTTATACAAAAGTTTTATAATGAAATTATGCAATATTGAATCAACATCTCAGAAATTCGTTAAAATAATAAACATCTTGTAGATCTTGTAGTTACAATTCAAAAATATTCGAGAATATTGATTCAACATTTATTCAATATTATATAAATTTCCAAAAACATTCAATCCTTGAATTAATTTTTATATAAAATTAAACGAAATATTTTTAAAATACATTTTATTTGCTTTCATCTTAAAACCTTTGGGTCACTTTCTAAAAATTATTTCATTAAAACATGGGTGAAGAATTTCGTAATATGCACCTTTTATTCTATCTTATGTAATTTTTAAATATGAGAAAATTACAATACTTTGCCTATATATACCTATAAACGATATTGCATACTGTTCCCAGGTGAGCAACTTTAATATTAATTTGATCAATATTGTTGCTACAACAACGTTGTAGCAACATTAATAATCAATATAGAAAAGTCAACAAAGATTCAATATTAAAAAAACATTCACACATCAATATTTAACATTGCAATATCTCAACAACATTCTTTCAATGTTCTATACTATATTACTCAACAAAAAATAGGGAACCCTTTCGAATACGCTCAAAATTGCGCAATATTCAGAATATCGTGAAACTCGGTGAAAAATCATCGCGGACAAAAAAATCAAAAAAGCATTTGAAAGCTCGAAATCTTTACTCTTGAAATCGGTAATTGATATTTCAATCTGATTGAATTTTTACGTAGCTATACGGACACAAATAAATATCCGTCAAATCTGAAAATTTTATACAAATTTTACAAAGGTTTAACGTGAAGTAAAAATTACACAAAAATACGGTTTACAGCAGCCGAAAGAGTGAATCTTTATCTTCAATTTTTTTTTTTTTTTAACGTTGTACGATTTTTTTTCACCAAGTATTCAACATTGAAACAAAAGTCATCATTTTTGCTTCAATGTTCAATAATTTGGTGAAAAAAATTGTAAAGAATCCGTCAGATTGAAATATAAATTATATCGATTTTAAAAATAGAGATTTCCAGCATTCATATATTTTCCGAAAGTGTTCCCTATTTTTTGTTGAGTAGTATTCCAAATATTTACGAAATATTAGGAATTTATATTATGAAAATATTTTTTTAAAGTTCGGAAATATCCTATTATTACATAATATTATAATTATATTTATAAAAGATTTATTAGATAAAAACGTTAATGAAATTCACATAAAATCAATATTTCAAAATGTTGATCTAATGTTTCTTGCTTACTAGGCCTGAACCTGTTATAGAACATGTCGGAATGAATTCCGATTGGAATTATTTCGTATTTCCTTAGAAAACACAATAAAAATCTAGGGAATAATTGAATAATGTCGATCGGAATCCATTCCGACTTGTTCTATGAGGCGGTTCTATAAAGGCGCCCTATATTATTAGATTGTTTCTCGCTGATGAAACAAATTATCAATGTTCACGAAACATTGGCATTTAATGTTTTAAGACATGAAATAACGGAAATAACTCGTAAACCGCATAATTTTTCTTCTAAATTTATGTTTATACTCTCTTTTTTCCAATTTCGGTTTCTATAATACATACGTATGTAATAGATAATTGCTCAATATTCAGAATATCGTGAAACTTGGTGAAAAATCATCGCGGACAAAAAAATCAAAAAAGCATTTGAAAGCTCGAAATCTTTACTCTTGAAATCGGTAATTGATATTTTAATCTGATTGAATTTTTACGTAGCTATACGGACACAAATAGATATCCGTCAAATCTGAAAATTTTATACAAATTTTACAAAGGTTTAACGTGAAGTAAAAATTACACAAAAATACGGTTTACAGCAGCCGAAAGAGTGAATCTTTATCTTCAATTTTTTTTTTTTTTTAACGTTGTACGATTTTTTTTCACCAAGTATTCAACATTGAAACAAAAGTCATCATTTTTGCTTCAATGTTCAATAATTTGGTGAAAAAAATTGTAAAGAATCCGATTGAAATATAAATTATATCGATTTTAAAAATAGAGATTTCCAGCTTATGTAATAGATACGTTTTTCTCTTCAACGAATAAAGTAATATATTAAACTGATCCAGATGTTTCTTTACTTGTATAATATAATCAATCATAACAGATTGCCTGTCCATTACTTGTTAAAGAAAGAAGTGTAACAGATTATTTTAATTGTCGAGTCTCTTGAAAAAAAAAAATATTTAAAACGTCATTTATTACATCAATTTTGTTTGAGTTACGAGTTTCATTGTACGAATAGCATATTTTTGTCGCAGTCCCGCGAGTTTATTCTCGAGAAATTAATTTGTGACTCATAGGATTGTATTTATTGAGACTTGAATGTGCGACCAGTCAGTGAGCGAAATAAAAATGCCCACACGAACTGGCCTCGCTTGACAAATTGTCGTTGAATAAACCGAGTAGTACCTTCTCGCGAATGACGTGCGCAGCGTAGCATTGAATAATGGGAGTTATGTGGTTCCTAGTTTACCATGCCCGCTCAACAGCCCGCGGAAGCGAGCTTTGGATTACGTTGCGCGATTAATTAATTACGAAATTTTCGCTCGTTTCGCGTTTGCTGACGCTACAGGGATATGCCCTAAAGTAGTTAGATAATATTTCGAAGGTAAATATTCCTTTGATCAATTTTAACAAAAATATTTCAATAAGTTTGTTAAATCAGAAGCTATCGAAAGAGGAAACGCTGGAAACTGAAAATTTGCGTTCAATTGACAATTGCTTTAGATAAATAAAAAATTCTTCTTTATGTAATAAATGATCTAATGAAATAATTTAAAAATCAAGCGAAAATTTGAAAACATGCCTCGTATACAAAGTATATGAACGTGGAGAATTATGGAAGTTTATCTGACTGTTTTTTAAAACTTATGTGATCTTTGAAAATTTAAGGACTGTTGTTTGACTATACAATACCAGCTAAAAGAAACAGCCAAATATTCAATCAAAATAATCTAATATCTGTCAATATCATTAAAAAAATTTTATTAACTCGTAAATATACTTTGAAACCAACTGCAAAAAAAAACAATAATTTGGCTTTTAATGGTTTTATGTACCAAAATATCCACATTTTTCTGCAGTTTTAGGTTCAATGATTTTTAAGTGGATTCAGTATATAATTCAATATAAAATTTGATTTTTAACGTTATTTCCTCATCAAATTTGCAAATAAATATTACAAAACGTGATTTTAAAAATCAAGACAAAAAATTAAATAACTTTTAAACTAATAAGAGAATCGTTCTCAAATGTTACATAGATATTCAATCGTAATAATAGAACAATCTATAAAGTTTATATATTTTTGATATTGTTTTAGATGTAACATACATCTTTAAGTGGCGTAATCCTAACTCTCGCACTCACGAATATCATCGACTCACCTCTTTACCGTTCAAGATGAACGTTAAAATTGCCGGGGGGTAACTTAACCCTGACGTGCACTCCGCTTGGAGGATCTCGCCGATTTCATAAGAAGGTCGCATTCCCTCGAGTATCGGAGAACTTTGAGGAGGTACGGCCACGCTCATGTTTGCCTCTCTGTAATCTGTCTCAAAACTCGGCGCTTCGGATGACACCTCGCAGCCATAAGACCCCGCCAAGTCGACTTTACCTGCAATATTAAGTTAGAGAAAAGACACTATAAGTATAAGCTTAAAAAGAGGCGAAAAAGACATTTCTTTTATTTCATGAATATATCTAAATAAATAACGACAAAATGGAAGTTGATTTTTTAAAAGGCAAAATTAAACTACATTAAACGTCTGATTAAATCATTAAATTTTTGACATTTACTTTAATTCCTCTAATAATCTGCATATTAAAATTATACTCTTCTACAAAAATGATTTTAATAATATACGAGATGATTTTTATATGAAGCTGATGAAGTATAAATATATGTCTAAAAATTTAGTTAGAGACAGATTTGAAAATAATTTGGTTGGATTATCAAAATAATTATGCTCAGGATAATTATGCTCAAATTATTTGCAAATAGATTGTCAAAACTTTTGGAGCATTACTCATTATTCTTGAGTTCCCTACATAATTTTGATACAATAAAATTATTTTTAGATCTATCTAAATTTTTAAATATTTCAGCAAAATTATTCTTTCCATACACATAAAGGATTCATCTTTTACATGAGAAATATATAGTAATAGATGTAACTTATAATTCTTGCTTAAAATTCTTGTAAATTACTGTCATATACCTTTACCAATGGATGGGCCCAAAAGTGTCACTTGTTTGTGGTCACTTCGATTGAGGTCAATATATAATCCGCTGATATTTTGAGGTCGCTTAGGCGTTGCTGATCCCGGCATGAATCTGAAGATCTCTTGGCCGTCTTTGTTCCACGTTACCGAATACAGCTCTTTGCCACCGAGATCATACTCACATTTGAGTAATACCGTCTCCCACCTTGGATCGGCGATACTGGGTACGTCCAGCTTTCGTATCTCTAGCCCGGCACCTAGACGACAAAAAGCACAAATGATTTTTGTTATTTTGTATGTTTAAATACTTATAACATAAATACGTTTTATATATTATAGTTATTATAGTGTTTCCTTACTTAAAAGTGATACAATACTCAAGATATATGATTTTCAAGTTATTAGCCCGGTAAAAAATTTTTCATGCATAAATATATGTATACATATATATATACATATATGTATATATATATATATATAAACATATATAAACATTTATAAACATGTATAAACTTTCATAAACATATATAATTATGGAATGTTCATATATCATTTTTTCTTTTTTAAATTACTGTATAATTAACCCTTTGAAGGGCACATATATGTCCTACTTTTTTGTTCTCAGTTTTTTCCATATTTCTGATCTATTTTGCAGTTTGAATGCACATATAAGTTATTTTTAGACTTTTAAATTATACAACTTTCATGAAAAATTACGTTAATTTATTTATTTACAGTTTTGTTATAAACAATTAATGTAAAAAAATTCATTTTTTTTTCAGAAATTCGGCTATTCTTAAACGTGAAGAGCTCTGAAAATTTTATGCGTGTACTTCATATCTGAAACTAATAATATATATATTTTTCAGAATTTTCCGTTTGTTAATTTTTCCGAAAAAAATTTTGAAAATTTTGGAAAATGATCTTTTATAAGTTTATTTATTATTCATTTATTTTGGAATTCTGACCAAAATCGTAATTAGCGACTCCGAAAATCCATAAATAATCTATGATTTCAATAATTTGTTTAGACGAAAAATGTGCCTCTCAAAAGAAGTTAAAAGGATAATTTTTGCATGGTTTATTTTAGAAAAAAAATCAAGTTTGAAGAAATGTAAAATAATACTTCTCCCAAAATTTTTTTTCTAAAAGAAACAAATGCGAAAATTATTCTTGTAATTATTTTTGTTTTCTCACATTATTATTATTTTTATTATAAATATTATTAACCAAAAAAGTATTCAAATACAAAATACTCTCAATAAAATAACAATGTATTTAAATACGTATTTTAAATACTGCCCATTCCTAGCTGAGACATAACGCTTATAAAGGTTATTGTTCCAATTCAAATGTAAACAAGGATAAATGATACATTATGCACATCATGCATGAAATAGAACACACTTTAGATTGTGTCAACAATAGTATGATTTTAATCAAAAAAATTTTTATATAATTTAAATATATTTAGTATTTACAAATTTAAAATACAAAATACTTAAAAAGTATTTAAATACAAAATACAAAATACTCTCAAAAAAGTATTTAAATACGAAATATAAAATACAAAAATGTATTTAAATATGTATTTTAAATACATGTCTTTCAAATACTGCCTAATCCTGCTTCTATATATTAAACAGTAATTTTATAAAAAAAAGAAGAATATATGGACATGTATGAATATATTTCATGTATAATTACATATTAATATGTTTACGAATGTTATATATGTATGTTTATATATATTTGTGTATGAACATTTTTTTATCGGATCATAAATGAGTTAGATTAGTAAAATTTATCCTATCAATTATTAAAAACGAATTAACTCAACTTCATTTTTTAAAAAATCATCAAAACGTCACAATCACAACTCAAAAACGATCGTTCACAATTTCAATTCAATTTGATGTCTCACAAGCCCACAATAATTCATAATTCATAGACATTGCTCTTATTTATATTCTACTTTCTACTCTACTTATATTCTACTTTCTTACTCTACTTTATCATCTCATATTTCTATATTTTTATTATTTTACTGGATTACAATTATTGTAATCAATATAAGCTTTAACTAATCTTTATATTAGATTACGATAATAACAGGGTGGTATTAATACCATACATTTTTACTTTAAAACTGTCTGTACCTTAAGATGTTAATACGGCTCTTTGATTAGATGCTAACTCTCATTAAAAAGAAAATAAAATCTAATTGTATATATTTTTGTTGAACGTATTATTTTCAAGGATTTTCTTATTCTATTCTGGTTGCGTTCCGATATTCACTGCTGAAACTATATAATATACGTTACGTGCGCTATAAATTTTCAGCACTGACAGTGAATATCGGAACGCACCCTCTAATTCAAGAGATAGTAGGTTTAATTAAAAAAAAATTATCACAAAATTGCGTTAACTTACTTAACTCAACTTATTGTTAGAGTGATGTATATATGTCATTTGTATACAAGATTTTATATCAATAATTAGTACCAAATTATAATATCTCATATATAGATATTTCCATAAAAATTAAGTTATTTTATTTGATCCAACAATAAGTAATACTAAGAATATTCTTTTTATTAATATTATTTGATTGAACAGTAATTTTTTGTCAAGTTGAAAAAGAATTTTCTCCTTTTTTATAAAATTTAATTTTTTGAGTTATATCACTTTAAAGGAGCAATATGTTAAACTTTATTATAATTTAAATTTTTAAATAATGTTAAATTAATTAAAGCTAATTAAAACAAATGTATTTATACTTATTACTTAAAAAGAAATAAATTTTGCTAGAATATATATAATTAGATTAATATTAAAATGAAATACTGATAATAAAATTTATTTTTCAATATGTTCTCACGTTGAAACAGATTCAAGTTTTTAACTCACTTATGCTATACGATGGTACAATTCAGAATACAATTCGAATAATTTAATTGGTTGGCAATTATAAAAATTGCCCTAACGTTGAAATCTCTTGAAAGATCTCGGAAAATATAGTTATTTGTAGAAAATTTCGACCGCGCAATGGAAATCTCAGCGGGAAATGGCTTCGCGATAGTTGACATGCGCGCATTAATTTATTTAGCGTGCATCCGCAGGGCGATCGAAACAAATACAGCGGTAATTAAAAATATTCGATCAACCGAACGCAATTGAGTACTCCAAAGCGGCCTGAAATTTAAAGTGATCGTGAGAGCCAATTATTATCGTGCAAACCTTTTCAGAATGCAAAAAATTCATTCGTACTCGTTCTTCTATCGATAATGTGTACAATTTACAAAAAAATTATAGATAAATTTTATTGCATTAAATGATACACATATAATAATAGCGTAATCATCCTACGTAATCGAAACTTTGATAACAATAAGCGCCATTTTCCAAGAGGAAAAATAACTGAAAAGTATTTTTACTGTATTTTATCACAAAGTGATATACTGATATTTATTTGCAAAAGTAACTTTCTCTGCGATTTTATTTTTAGCACTTGTTGTCCATTTAATGTCAAACTCATAATCATTTTGAAATAAATAAAATTTTGAAATATTAACAAATTTTGAAATAGTTATACCATTATATTATTTTTGTTGAGCGAAGACTCATTCGCAAAGAAATAGATACATGTTTCGAGTTATTTTCTCTTGTGACCTCCTTCAAAATTTATTACTAAGTTATCCGCTATATCATGTCACTATTCCGTTATGGATTGCTAATATATTATTTACTATTTGTGCCCCATGTGTCGGTATACTATATTCATTTATTTTGATATTGAAACAGTTTTGCTATCATAAAGTGCTATCATAAAATATAGAAGACATAAATATTGCCTAAAATATAGAAGGCTATTTCATTTTAAATTTGTAAACCCGTTTATGTAAAGACAATGATGATTGTCGTAACGGCGCGGCGTTGGCAAAATATCGAAGAACAATTAGAAGAATAAAATTGTTGAATAGTTATTTTCTTTCTTCTCATGTACGTCAACATACATAGAGCTAGTAGTTACATAGTCACATGACATTTATTGATTTATTTTGAGTATCCTATTTTGATAACACTCAATTTTACGGTGCATCGATGTTTTACATCGCTTCGGACATAGTTACATATTTTTCTATTAAACAAGCCGGACCACAAAACCAATATACGTTAAATTGGAAGTTTTATATCAATGCAATATTTTATATTTATCCATCTTTATCTACACTCTTTATACTCTCTAATAGTTTTCATTAATTTACGTGAGTGTCGAAGTTCCGTTTCTCCACGTGAGCACAGTGTTTTTTCTTTCGGTCGAAAGTTCGTTCCCGTCTAGCTAACAAGTGGTTTTGCAATGGTTTTGCAGTGGCATTCGCCTTGCAGAATAACAAGTCTTTTTAAATAATTCGTTGGCTTTTCAAGGCTTTGTGTAAGCAGTAGTTAACCAGGAACACAATAGAACGAACTGCTTTCACTCTATCCATGTTAGTCTGCAGGATACGCTCGGCCAGGCCAAGGGTACGATTTGGAAATGCAAACTCCACAGGACGAAACCACGATTCCCTGCTTCTTTTTCGCGCGTGCCTCTGATACGAAGTACTCGCCTCGCATTGAGTAAGATATTTTATATTGTATAGTATTGGGATACGAATGTTCCCAACGTGCTTTACATTCTGAAAACATATATATTAGGTGTGGGAAAAAGTTCGTGGCGTTTTTCCCGTCAGATGGCATTAAAAAAACACCACGAACTTTTTCCCATACCTAATATATTGAACGGTGTGTCGAATGCTCTTACAAAAATTTAATTTAATACTATTTAATACTATTCAATTTAAAATTGAAAAATGTTGATCTATTACGTATTTTAAGTATTGACTCTCTGTCTGTAATTTAGATCTTTTGCACAAATACAAGTTCACTTTCAAATCTTGCATTGATCACATAGAAAAAATGTCAGTTATTTGCTGAACTCTGATATTTTGTAGCTTATGAGATCAAAGCTGATTAAAAATCTCTATAAAGATATAAAAAATGGACAAATATTACAATAGCATCATTTGAAAGTTACTTTTTTTTAATTTAATCGGACTAAAAAATATTTTAATCTACAATACATGCTTTGTTCTATATAGATATTATATGTAAGGACTGTCCAAAAAAAAACCTTCTCACACAAAAACTCACATATCCTCCAAACTAAACTTAAAAAAAAAAACAATTTTTTAATTTAGTAGGCTTTGCAATGAATGTAAGAAACGATTGAAACAGTTAGTTTCGTAATCGCTTTGTTCTCAGTGCAAAATGGCAAGTAAAGTAGAAACACGCAAATCCATAATCAAAATTTTTCAAGAACACTCGGAGTTTCATCAAAATCGCGCGGGAGGCGGGAGTTTGCAGGAAAACAATGTCAATAGTCATTAGGTGTTTCAAGGAAGACTTGATTATCAATCGTAAAGAAGGATCTGAAAGGAAAAAGGGTTTTCAGAGTCCAAAAACAGCCAAAAAAGAGAGCATCCGAGGAAGTGATTGAGACCACCATAAAAAGTATGATGGAGGGGATTCCAGAAAAAATTAAAAATTTTTGTCAAAAGTAGTTTTTAAGAATTTTTTTAAATATAGTTTTAATTGTAATTAAAAGAGGTTTCTAAAATGGGTTGCTTTTGAAAATCGGTCAAGTGGTTTGGAGGATATGTGAGTTTTTGTGTGAGAACAGTCCTTATAGTTATATATATATATATATATACTTCAATCATGAAGCATTCTCGTTATTATGTACATATT
>NW_017259206.1:2066362-2067731 GCF_001594045.1 Atta colombica
TATAAATATATTAATATATTTATAACAGTTAAAAAAATTAATTGTGTATTGCAGATAAACATTTTTCAGTACGATTAAACCTAAAGTGGCAAATAATGTTACAGCAAACGTATTGATTTTTTATGATTGATGTTTATGGAAACTTTTGATCAACAAATTACAAAAACTAGTTACAATCAATTTGAGCGAAATTCTTTTTTCCATATAATTAATACAGGGTCCTTTTATGTTTCCTCACTTTTGCTCCAATTTCAATTTTTATTATATAAAGGTTTTAATATTTAAATTAAAAGACGATTTCGAAATGTTGAAGTATTGAAATAAGTAATCCTAAATTTTTTTGAAAGCTTAGAACAGTAAAAGAACTTAGATTAAAATGACAAAAAATGTTGTAGACAGAAAAAAATGATTGCAGACGAAGGATTAAAAGTGTCGTTCAGTGCTTAATAAATAATTACTATTTTCTGGATATTCAATTTCTGTAAGGGTTCACAAAAAAAAATGCGTTAATGACAAACAAATAAATGGACACGACATGATCAAATTTATACAGACTGCGTAAACGTTATCGTATAGATGTACAATATCCTAAAACCGCTAATTTACCATGTATAAATTAAAACAGTCATATAATACATTCATCGATAAATTGAGATTAATTGTCTATGTTGCAGATAGATATAATTCGGAATGAAACGATCGACTGCTAAACCAGCATTAGCTAATTCAGATTACGTCGGATAGTCCGTTGGCTGACTCGCGTGTTCTGAAGGTATGATATCACGGCGCACAATCAAGCGGTCCACAGTCCTTTTCCTCGGAGTCTCTGTTCTTCTGTTTGTGAACACGCAGTGTTTCTCTTTCGCGAGCCAATTAAACCGGCAATTAGTTTAATAATTAGCGATTTAATTAACATGCCACGCGACAAGACGAACGGACCAACTCATAAGACAATAGCGAGCGAGCTCACTTCGGGGTCGACGTACTGTCGAGGGCCGTCAACTCGCGTACCCTGATTAAAGACTCCCACGTGTATCAGGGAATCCCGAAGGATCAGAGTGGCGGGATTCCTTTGAAGTTCGCGGATTGATTTGCCTCATCGTGGGTTCGAACGACTAGGACACGGGGCTTCCTTATTCATCGCGCCGCTGATCAAATGCAAAGCCGATACTTTGAATTTTATTCCACGCCGTATCCGGCAAGGGTCTAATTACTTCTCTCTCTCTCCCCCTCCTCTCTCTTTCTCCTCTTCCTCTCTCCCTCTTTTCCCTTCGCAATAGTTTTATCTTCACACATTGATTATTCAAGATAATTATTATTGTTATATATAATATATTTATTATAATATATTATAATATATTATATTTTT
>NW_017259206.1:2067831-2069627 GCF_001594045.1 Atta colombica
ATGCAAAATGTTTCACACAATGTGATGGCTTGGTCTTTCTTGCAGGGCGCTTCTTCGACAAAAAAATGTTTCAGGATTTTCTTCAATTGTGTATAAAATATTTTCCTCGAATGCAGGAATGTATATATATATATATACATACAGGGTGTCCCGCAATTTTTTACCAAGCGCTTTTGTGTAGATAAAACGGAACTAAACTGAATCGAAAAATCTTCTACCATTTTGCAATTTTCATAATGTTTAACGGGATAATAGGAAGTTTTTGTAATAGCGTGAATCTAGATACGGATTCATGTTATTGGAAAATTTTCAGAATTTTTTATCAACTTTTTAGTATTGCATTTTCTTATTATTTTTACCAATATATGATAAAATATGATATTACAAAATTCTGAAAAAATTCTCAGAACTTTATGAGAAAAAAATAAGCAATTTTTGTCTTTTGCTATTTCTCTGTAAAATTGATAATATTTGAGTAAAAAATTATTGAAAACCGATATTCAGCGATTTTTAGTAATTAATATCTTATTAATTATTTGCAAAATGGTACAAAACTTTTCACCTTACAATTTAGTCTGCTCTATTTACACAAAAGCAAAATTGGCAAAATTTGCAGGACATTCTGTATATATATCTTTTTACATTGTTTAAATAAATTTTATGAAAATTGAGCTTTCATTCCATTCCGCGTATTTATCGTTTTGTACGCCTTTTTCTAAATATTATATGGAAAACTGAAGGCGGCGTCAGTGATTTATTATGAATAATTTATGATTTGGAATCCATTTATTTTGCCATGCGATATTATTTCTCGGTATGTGCGCCCGCAGCTGTGCGAGCTTACAATTCAGGCTTATGGACGCAACAGCTTCCGATGCATCGAACGCGGCCAAGTTTTCCTTATTCATTGCACGGTTGATCAAATGCAAAGCCGATACTTCGAGTTTCATTCCATTTCACGCGCTTTACACTACGCCGCGGCGAATAAAAAGTTTCGACGATTCATCGTCTCTAGTTTCTCTCGCTCTTCGTAAGTAACGATGAAAATTGTATCTGTCTTTTATGTCTTAGCATATAGCTCACATTGAAAGTGTTATGCAAAATTTTCATAAAGACTATATCTTAAAGAATAACAACCGGAGAAAAGATAAGGATTCCTTCTTCCCGTATAAATCGATATATGTACATATAAAAGAATTAAGAGTAAAGGTACATTTATGTTACACGACGTTATGCACGTAATTCTTTAATAATAATTCCAATGTAGATAATTTTGAAATTCACTTTCTCTTGAAATTCATTTTCTCGATGCCGTCAATATTCGATAGATGTCGAAAATAAATAACATGACACAATAACCGGTGTATTAGACACCGTTATTGTTTACGCTTTGTGCCTTTCGTTTTTCTCCAATCGCGGGACACCGGCTGCGCTTTCTGGCTGTCACGAGCAACAGTTTCCGGGTCGTAAGCTGGTGCACAGTATACATTGTATACACAAGCTCCCCGATTCGCGCGAGTCGCGCACAAACGCGACACGCGAACTGTCGCGCCGCATTAATCGCGTTATTTGCCCGCTAATTAAGCACGCGCGATAAATTTGGCGCCAAAAGTGGAGATGTTTATTTGTACGTTCGCCGCACGTTCACACATCGATACTCGTGTTTTACTCGTGATTCTTTTTTGTAGCCCGCGTTGATCGTTGGGGAGTAACTAACTCAACATATTTGTACTTAATGCTCTCTCTCTCTCTCTCTCTCTCTCTCTCTCTCTCTCTCTCTCTCTCTCTCTCTCTCT
>NW_017259206.1:2069727-2077297 GCF_001594045.1 Atta colombica
TCTCGCTCTTTTTCCCTCCTACTTCTTCCTCTCTTCTCTTTCCTTTCTCTTTCTTTCTCCGGAGAAAATAGTGCTATTACATAGAATCGAGAGTTCGCGGGATACATTTCTAGTTAAAGGGACTTATGTGCACATCACGATTTATGAAAACCCTCCGGGGCATGCCACGTTGCATTGCACTCTATCTACGGCAAGGTAAAACGTTCAATTTTGGGAAATTTCTTGCGGGATGTTAACAGCAGGTGCAGCAACCGCTGCGAGTTAATTCGGGCTTTCTCTCTCTCTCTCTCTCTTTCTCTCTCTCTCTCTCTCTCTCTCTCTCTCTCTCTCTCTTTCTCTCTCTTGCTTTGTTCGGGTTTTGAAACAATTCGTTTCAGTGAAAACTATTTATTTGCGTGAGAATTGAAATAACAATGAATTTTCTGCGCTCGTAATTCGAGTTCTCATTCTTTTCTAATAAGACAATTGACCTGTTGACAAGTCCTAAGACTTATTGTCACTCTCTCAGCGTTAAGAATCATTGTTTAAATTAGTAGCTTTATTTCGCACATGAATTGGATATGATTTTATTAAATATTTTATGCGTTATTGTGTGTATATTATTTGGTTTAATGTTGAATTAAATTTAAAAACAAATATGAAATTTATTAAATATTTTGTGTATCATTGTGCACATTATTTGATTTAATGTTCAACTTATTTAAAAACAAATATAAATCAACTGAATAAAAAAATTTACATGAACATACAGCGCGTAGAACAAAACTGCGATACGAGTTGCTGTTAATTGCTTGCATTTAATTTTGATTGTTCGTTTATTCATGAAAATCGATCGCTCGTCGTACCTTTAATTAGCACCGTACAATCGAGGAAAGAATTGAGGTATGAAATTTAAAAACAACACGTTGCATGCAATTACATGCTCAATTATTACACAATTAGTAATTTCTTTCTTGTTTTATATTAGGATTAAACGTAAATATAACGCTTAAAAAGATAATAGCATAGATTATTTTTTTTTTGACACGTGACAGGTTTGACAGAAAAATGTTTCTTCTTACAAATGTTTTTTTTCACTCTTTTTGTTACTTTACCGAGATTTTCATATTACGCTTATCGTGAGATTTTCATATTTAAGTATATCGTATCAAAACTATCGTATAATTAACTCTCAAACATAATAATATTAATCGTTCTATTAAATACAATCTTTCTTTTTTTAAAGGAATTTATGCAGAGAACATTGCACAATTTTTAAAAGCACAGATCTTTCTAATTAGCTGTTCGTGTCGCTATATTTATTTGTCTATCTTGTTGATCTAAACACGTTGAACATAGAGAATATTGAACATAGAGAAATTATAAATTTAGAAAGAAAATTTAAATTTATCGAGCAAGATACTAAGCTGTGTATACGATTGATTTCATACACAGCTCGTTTCTGAAGATATTAACCCCAATTGATGTTCCAATAGACCCGATCATTTTTTTCAATTACGTTGTGAAAAATTGTTCTTAATAAATTTTTTCACAATCTTACATAAATTTAAGTTACATAATCTGATTTTCAAATTATTCTTGAATTTTAATCTTGAAAATGAAAAAAAAATCGTTCACTTATATTAACTTCGAGCCAAAAATAAAATACATTAATTTAAAGTACACTGGACTGGCGAATATCAGTCAAGGAAATTTCGGAGCGAATATCAATTAGAGTTAAAATTCTCGTTCGCTATAGTTAACACTGCGAAATATAGGTAGTCCTCTTTAAGGGGGATGCGAGGAGAAGGGATGGCTGATTAACACGAATTACTCGAAAATTCAAGAGCGGTTGTGGGAAGACGGCTGGACCGTTTTACGAGATGTGGGCGGGTCGGGAGGTCAAATGACCAGTAACCAGCGCGAGTTCTTCGCCGGCGAAGCAGAGAGACGTCGCTTCATCGTCAAGCGTTGTGGTCAAGTGACTCATACACACAAGTTGTATGTATAGGTACCAAGTATCTCGCTCACGCGAGTAATGCTCCTTTCCGCGTACACACACGCGTGCGACGCATTTATTAGTGCTCCCACGCAGTGCGCACTCTCGCAATCAGTTTGGCTAATCTTAAACGACGGGGCTAGCTTTATCGCATATGCATATTTACTACCGGTGCGATAAGCGTATATATTAAAGCTACTACTATGCTACTCGTATGTGCGAAATGAATACCTATGCGACTACACAAAACTATCACATGTTACACGATATGTTCATATAACGATCGCGTTGATTTTGTCAGATATATGTGATTACCTTGAGACTTATCAAACAATATCAAATGTCTCAGAATTGAGTTGAGATACAAAATATCTTACAAGACAATCATCTTTTAGACTTGTTTCCGCCAATGTAGATTGACTTTAATCTCGTTTCAATTTACTTTTCATAGGTGTAAATAATTTACATTGGTAGAAATGGACATTAGACATCTTTTATAGGTTCTCAAAGATGTCTTTAACTTTTCGACAACTGAGGTCTTTAAAGATATCACGATATTTTTTATTGTAAATTTTGATAGATAAATTTAAATTTATAAAACATAAATACAATTCGACTTCAATAATGAAAACGTATTAAAGCTTTGACAAATATACTTGAAGTTTTTCAGATTTTTATATAATCCGAAACGATAAAAAGTTTATTCTGTTTCTCGAAAACCTCTATTGCTAATAGAAGATTTAAAATTCATATTGTCGGAGAAATATAAAAACATTTTATTGGCTTTTTACAATAAAGTCGTTAATAAAAATAGATAAAAGTCAAACGCGAGTTGTAAGCGAATTAAGTGTATTATATAGCAATAATCAGCAATCAGTAACTATGTGGAAATGACTAAATTCCATTTTTTATCATTTAAAACTTAGATTACGTTATGATCGACTAACCATATAGGGCAAGATAACTATTATGGGATAGCTCCTAATATAAGAGAACACGAAATTTCTGCTAAACTAATAAGCGCATATGTTTGGTTTCTATCATTTTTTACTCTTGTGTGAAATCTGTTTAATAGGAAATTCATTATTAGACCATGCGTACAATCGTTGCAAAAAAATTTGTAAAATTGAATGTTGTCAAATTTTATTGTGGTTATTAGCGTCTTCAAATCTTGTTTTATTATATAAAAATAAATATTGGTCTGCAATAAATAAATAAAGTCTGTATACTGGGATCAAGTAAGATCGTATTCATGGGAAAACACGTGATATAGTGATTTGTTTAACTATAAAGATTATATTTGTAATCGTGAAACTGCAAGATATGAAAATCGTAATACGAAAAACTTAGAGTATTCCTAGCTAACATGAAAACATCTAAACAATTTAATATCTCAAAGCATATTATCGAACGAAATGTTAAAACTTCTACTACAATTCTATTGTTAAAATTACTCACACACACATATTGACACACATCGAAAAATTGTATAATTATTATGTATAATATAATATTTAAATTCTTTGTTTGTCCTACTTATATGTAATATAATAAAAGGGTAATATATAAAAAGTTTTATTTTTTTCCTTTCTCGTTATGAAATACCACCTCATTACAAGAAAACTTTTCTCTCATATTAGGAACTCCTATTAGGAATTTTTTTAAATGATCAAAATCAGTTTTTGATAAAAAATTTTACATACAACAAACCTATTATCGACTGCTAACTTTTGGCGATAAAACTTAAATATTTCCCATAAATTTGACATGAAGGCAGAAATTCAGATTATGAATTAAAAAAATTACAAGCCTTTAAAAAAAGATATCTCATAATAGGCGACTTTACCTTAATATCTTGTTGTTTGCCCTGAGAATTGTCATCCTTCAGATTGGCTGAAATATTGTGATACAATGATCTATTCGATACGACTTATTCTAAATGCAAGTTTCCTAAGATTTATGACTTATAATTCTTACTTACTACTAATGATATGAATGATGATTAATGACTTAATGTAGAAAGCTTATTAGACATCTTTTTCCTCAAAGATGTTAACCCTTTGTATACACAATGATTTTCTAATCTTTTTTTCTATATACAATGGATTGTTCGTAACCCCCCCCCCCTCCCAGTTCATTTTCATCACTTTTATATAAATATTCCAAAATTATTAAGTAAGTTTTACATATATATTTTAAGATCTTTTGAAAGTATTTGTAAAGTTATATAATAAAGTTATATTCTTAGTACATACAATTAGGTCATTCATATCCTTTATATTTCTTTTTTTTTAAACAGTAGAAACATTAAATAATTAGTCACAACATTTATATACAACTTTTTAAATGCACAAGTATCTTACAGATACTTTCTGAAGATGTTAAAGTGCATGTAAGAATTACTTATAATTTTTATATATTTGATTTTGTATACTTGAATTAATAATTTTTGTATACTTGCAAAAGTGATAAAAAAACCTGAAACGACTCATCGCATGTAGTAAAGGAAAATCATCGTGTACCTGAAAAGTTAAAAAAAAAGGAAAGAATAGAAGACCATTATTTGACTTAAGTGCGCTTAGTATTTTAAAGAAAAGGAATGCGTAGTTTACAAACATCTAAGGTGTACTAAAAATTATAATATCTTTTAGACATCTTATAAGATGATCTAAGGTATTCATAGTCGAATCTTTTATTTAAGACTGTCTTAAGTACTAGTATTTAAGAATGTCATAAGTTAATCACAGAATCATACCTACTTGTAACATCTTAAGATATTACTTAGATAATCTTAAAATAAGAGCAATAAATACTGGACCTTATATCCTAATTTTAGAATTTTGTTGTCTGGGTTAGGAGAGCTAAATAATCAATTTAAAAGAATTTGAACATATCGTTTATTTATATCCTAAGCGTTTTCATTATCTTAATTTCCGACCGTTATTCATTGCGAATGCTTCTTCTCCTCGTTAGAGAAGAAATATATTCCGGCCATTCTTTCGATGGCGACCGCATTTGAGCTGCCAACGTTACAAAGAACGCGGATGCAGTTAACGACGTAATTGGCCATTTTAATTAGTAGTATTATTGTTTACTGCGGTCGCTATCGAACACGTCGCAAGGTCGATGACGTATACCTTTCTTCGTCGAAGTTATAACTCCCCTCGTAATAATTATCGCGTTGCAAGCGCGTTTTATACGAGCGTAATTCACTCGTCGTCTCATAATCGAGCGCACGCACACGCATTTCGCTTCGAATCGTACACGCGCGCAAGAACGACATCATATACGAGACATGTGCGGCCGCAATTGGCTGAAATTAGTAACGACATTGTCCAGTTTACTCTTCGTCCCTGCAATTGCCTTCTTAATAGTCGCGAAGGAACGTTTCTTTACGACATTCGTTCGACAACATTCAACCGCCGTCAGCCGACAGATGGAGTGTCTTATTGAGGTTCATCAAAAAGCGCTGCGATTCGAGTGACGTTCGAGTATTGCTTCGCATTTTTTTTACGAACGTAGTGGTACTTCGAGAACGCTTTTGAATAGCTTGAGAGACGTATTATTTATGTACTTCGCGATTGATGGCTGCTGTAACTTTGAAACGAACTAAATTTTTATGTGCAGAATAATGAGATGAATCAATTGAGAAAACATATAATTATTTCTAAAAAAAGATACAATTGCAACATGATACATTACATATCCTTTTTGAAAAGCAATTATATATTTTTTTTACACCAATTAATTTATTTCATTATTTTGCTGTCTAAAAGAGAGTTCTAACAATAAGACGCATTTATAAAAAAAATTATAATATATTTCAAATTTTATGTCAAAATGTGCCAAAATGCAATATAAAATATCTTAATTTTAATTTTTCAACATTTCTATTTTAATACTTTTATATCTAGAATATAAATCCTTTTATGAATCTTTTATTTTATTTTTGTATAACTTTTTGAACATGTCCTGTTTGTATATTTTGAAATATAACAAACGACATTTGAAGATTTCAATTAATAACAATAGATATAACGATGTCTGTCGAATGAGCGTTTTATTTATATATTTGATTGATATCATCGAGATTAACTCTAAAATTTGTATTATACACTGAAGATGATCCAATACGAGGATTGAAACATCTGTAACACATCTTTAATACATACATTGGATTACACATGAAGCACTAGTGTTGGCTTACATTGGCATATCCTCCTATATCTATGTATTTATTCTTTAATTTATTTGAAGAGTCGTTATTTATATTTTTTTATTTATTTTTTATTATTATATTCAGAATAATTAGAGAAATTATATTATGTAAAAAATTAAATAAATATTAAAAAAATACAATTTTATTTTAAAAAATAGCAATGACCTTCATGCGATACTAAAAAAATCGATTTCTTTCAAGATTTTTTTTTCCTTTACTATTATTTTTCAGATTATATAACTTTTATCTAATGCAGTTTTCGCTATGATGCGTATTTTCCGAAATAACAGCTTGTAACACTTTAAATACGTATACAAAAAGATTTAAAAAGTATCTAATTGTTACACTTTACCATGTAACGCCATGCATGTAAAGTCATACTTCCTTTTAAAAAAACATATTATTATTTTATTAATAAGAGAACCGAGAAAAATAAATGTGAAAACAAGAAGAAATAGAAAACCTTTAACGATTAAGCTGGATCCTTAAGTGCTTAAATAATACTATGTGAATTTATATACTACTAATAGTAGTCATTTAAATTGTGCATCGAATTGATTTTTTCGATCTTAAAATGCAAACTCGATTGAACTACTAGTAGTAACATAACAAATTAAATTGCCTAGCAATTTAATAATTTGATGCTCAACATTAATTTGCGATGTTATTACTGCAGTTCAATTGGGTTTGCGTTTCAAGTTCGACTGAAAAATTAATTCGGCGCGCGCAATTTAGATAATTACATAATTTAAATAATTACATAGATAATATACAAATAAATTTACATATTATAATATTATTTAAGCACTTAAAATCCAGCTTGAACTTGTTAAAGGCCTTCTTTCACATAATTTTATTATATTTCTTGTATATACAAAAATACAAAAGATAAAAAAAAGACTCTAAGTGTGTACCTCCTATAAACCCATACAAAACTGTTACATAAATAATATAATTCAAAATGGTAACATTATTAATTTTTTATTATAAATTATATCCCTTAATAGTACGTATGCATGTATTAAAAAAAGAAACTGAAATAAAATCTTTAAATTATACCAAAAATTTTGTTATTTTAATAAAATTTTTTCATTTTGTGATGCTTCGTTTTTAATTTTTTGAGATTGAATGTTGTATTCCATTGCAAATATAAAAGATTTTTGAATAGAAAGATAAAGGTACGTATCACTTTTTCTCGTTAATTAAATGTTATATGTTGCAATAAAATATATGTTCTTTTCGCAATTTACAAAGTACAATAGTATATGTTATATGTTGCAAAAAGAATAATATTTATTAGATTAATATTTAAAGATTAATATATAAAGAATATATTATTTTTTTGCAACATATAACATATACTATTGTACTTT
>NW_017259206.1:2077397-2078574 GCF_001594045.1 Atta colombica
GCTAGATCTTAAAATATAATAAGCAATCATCTAACGTTTTTAATTAATAAATAATTTATAATAAAAAATTAGCAATATTACCATTTGAATTATATTATTTATGTTTTTTTTTTAGTTTATGTAACAGTTTTGTATGAGAGATACACGCACATTTGACGTCTTTTTTTATCTTTTTTAAAAAAAATAATTTTGTTGAGATATCACACATTTTAGTGTTAAAATAAATGTTTAAATAAATATCTTATATGATTAATAATTGATCTCTTCATACGTGTGCGTATTTACTGTATCAATATATCAAACTCGTCGTCATCGTCTTCGTCCGGCGTTGCCTGACGTCATCGTCATCGTTATCGTTGTTATCATCGTCGTCGTCGTTGCCTTATGTCGTTGTCATCGTTGTCGTCAACATCGCCCGGCATCGTCGTCGTCGTCGTCGTCGTCGTCGTCGTTGTCATTATTGATATCCAACGACGAATCGTATCGTCGTTGTCGTTGGATCTCCGCCATCGTCCATCTCTCCCCCCTTCCTCCCTCCCTCACTTTTTCTCTCTCTTTTCCCCCCTTCTCTCCCTCTTCCCCTCCCCCCTCCTGTCCCTCTCTCTCAATATCACAAATTTGATAACGGTATGAATATATACAATAATAGTCACACATTAAGCAGTCAAGCGGCCTATTTTATATTTTTATACATTTTTAATTTAAAAGTAACTTATTAAAGTATTAAAATAACTATGCAGTGAAGTGTCGACATATAATACAGTGATAATGAAACTATAGATAAATCAATTTTTTTAATGAAAGCAATACACGAGTGCTATCTATCATCGAAAATATGAAAAGAAGATAACTTTTTGATACGATGACGTATCTTACATAACATATAATTTTGATATTTCGGATTTTGCATCACAATATCTACGTTCGTAGAAGTGAAATAAACTATTACATAATTCGGAGCAGTCGATTGAGCTCATATTCAGAACTGGATCGGTTCAGTCTTCATTAAAAAAACCGATAATTTCGGATGCTCGCAATGCGCTGACTCGCGTAAAAAACATGAGGTGGTCTTGTACTGCGCGCCTATTTGACGCTATTACCGTGTTTCTTAATTGATTGATCTCTTAATTGATATATATATATATATATATATAGAAAAATATAAAAGTATGTATAA
>NW_017259206.1:2078808-2080127 GCF_001594045.1 Atta colombica
TATATTTCTTCTAAAAGAATTAATATATTTTTATTATATTTATACATATATACAAAAAAATATAGAAACCTCAAATTGTTATACATTATTATATATACAATTAATATATATGCAATATAAATGATACATGTGCATATAACGTATAAAATAATAAGTGAAACTATTTGCAGATTTGTTATATGATCAAGTTTATTAATACTCGTCTCGCATTTTCATAAAATGAGATCTCGTGTTTCGCAGGAGTTATTTCTAATATGACATGATCGAATAATTATGATAGGCTTTTCTTTAGGCTACGGACCAATTAACTCACATATACGTATGTGATTTAGGGTTGGCAACGTTACTTATATATAAAAATAACTTATGTATAAAAATAACTCGTTACCGTTACTGTTCTTTTTTTTTATAAATAACTTGTTCTCGTTACTCATTATTGATTTGCAAAAGTAACTCGTTACCGTTATCGTTACTTAAAATATAACGAATCATATTTTTTCATTACTTTTTTTTCTTAGCACTAATAGAATATTATAAGCAGATTTTTTTCAGTAAACGTAAAAATGATGTGAAAATTCTATTTTTTATTAGAAGAATAGAGCTCAAAAAATATATGCCCATAGTAAACATTGTGCGTTATTTTCATGAATGAAATAGATGCTGTCACATCACATAATATATATTGCATTTTTTGTAATTTTTATACTTAAATAAATTTGATTTTTGTATTATTTTTAATAAGATATCTTTAAATTATACGTTTAACTCTTAATACATACACAATTTTTTTTTATTGTGCACAATGGGTGTCATTTGTGTGTGTGGATTAATTTCCATAATTTTTGCTATTATACAACAATTATTTAAAAAAATAATATTGTATTTTATTTGCATTATATAATATACATATATTTAATTTGTGAGATATGACACAGAAAAAGTTTTATTTTAAGAAATTAAATGTACTATAAAGATTATAACTGAATTAATCTATACGTGTAAACTGTGAATACAATGAAAAAAAGACATTGTGATTTAGATAGCCAATCAGACCATTAATATTTCATCTCTGCTTTCTAGGATTATAGTTATGACTTTTACGTAGTTAGAAATAAAATAACGATGAAAGTACTAGTGAAATTGTCACCGTTACCTCAAAAATGTAATTGCGTTACCATGAACGTTATTCAGAAGAAAATGTAACATCGTTATTCATTCGTTACCGAAAAAAAAGTAACTTGTAACGCTAACGACTACAAATAACGCCTTACTTGCCCTGATGTGATTATATACATATACATATATATATTATATATATT
>NW_017259206.1:2080227-2088236 GCF_001594045.1 Atta colombica
TATATATATATATATATATATGCATATTCATCAAATGCATGTAACGTGTAATCAGCTTCGACTGATGAAACCCGTTTTCTCGAGAAATGAAGTGTGATAGGAGATGGATCGCGGCAAATGGACACCTTCTCACTAAGTATTTACTAAGTACTCAAACGAAGACTGAGTGCTCGCCACTAAGCACCATACCATTTTAATTGAATGAGTAATAACCAAACGGAAACTGTGTACACCGCAAACTGATTGCTCGTTTAAAAATAAAACCAGATCCGTACAGAATATAAGAAATCCTAAGCCGACGATTCCTTAACCGACGTAATATTTTTCACAATAAAATTATTTACAGATTTTAGACTTAATGTTTCTCGACGTCAGAATATTAAGATCAATCTAATTTTAAGATGCTTCATGAGTATCTATCAATATAATTAAATAATTGCCTGTCAATTTAATTTGTGATTGTTACTCTAGCTCTGTTAGAATTGCATTTCAAGATTGAAAATAAATTCGGCGCGCAGTTTGAGGAGTTGAGTATATATGTAGTATATAAATTCACATAGAATTATTTCAGCACTAAAGATCTAGCTTGGCCATTTAAGGATTTTATTTCCATAATTTTTATTTTTGTGGAACCAATTGATTGTGTAATCACATTACATCTTATAAGACACTTTATATTGTTAAAATCAGATAAATTTCATTCGCTAAAGTTAAACAAAATCAATATGCGGAAGATACTGTTGGCAAACTCCATCAAAAGATTATTATTAATTATCGGCATAATAACTTTTACGTTTAAAAAATTTAGGAGACAAAAAAAAGAAGGTTATAAAGGAAATTATATTTTCTCAAACTTTTTGGAGTGAATCTCATTTTGAAGAATAAAATCTCACTCTTAAAAAGTGAAAGTTAAGCCATTCTTTTCCAAGACAGGCTCAATTTTTATTTTTTTAAATGAGACTTCACTCCAAAGAAAATTTAGAGAGCAATAAAATCAATAATATATATTAAAATAAAAATGAGAAAACTAATATATATTTAAACAATGTATTAAGAAAAATACATGTAACTCCAAGAATAAATTAAATATAAATAAATTGTCTATATGAGAACTCAAATTCTAAAATGTGCAAAGTTTGCAGTTAACTTCGTTGATAAGTACATTTCAATTGTTTAATTATTATTTTATTATTTTATAAATATATTTTTCACGCACTAACAATCGCGGAGGCTCATACACACAATTTATTCATATTTATCAATATATATATTTTTACGTGTGTTAATTGATCGTCATTCTTCACGTACGGAAGTAGTGAAGACGGCGATAGTGATCGATTTCCAAAGGAAAGAAATCGTCCATATAAGCCGTGTGATATTGCTCAGGTAGCGTTCGTCGACACGAAAAACGTGAGCAGGATTTAATTCGGAACTAACGACGACGGATGCGATAAGCACGAGAGAAAAGAGAAAGGGAAAGATAAATAGGCAGAAAGATAGAGAGAGAGAGAGAGAGAAAGGTGGCGGCCCGATAATTGCTTCTCAAACCCGGGCTATTCTATGCCGCTCTCGCTCTCGCTCTCGCTCTTCCCGGACGATAGTATTCTAGCCACGGGCTATGCATTAATTCGGGAACGATCCCGCGGGAGAAGTAAGGAATGTCGTTATAGTCGACTCGAGCCACTGCCATCGTTGTGTGCCTTGTTCCTCCAAGTTCGGATAATTGCTTACGAATTTACCCGGGCCGCGCGCGCTCGCCCAAGCCAACCCCATGTAGGTTTTCTTGCCCAGGTCCAGCCGCTGTCGCCGTGATACTGACAGCACGTGGTGGTTACCGCTACGGTCACTATTCTCCCGTTCACCTCCCGTGCAGCTGCGTCGAGCCGAGCGGTGATGCAGGTGCACGAGTAACTCCGCTCCGGTGTCCCCCGGGGCGGTTCGAGGGACGCCGCAGTCGAGGAGAGACCTTTGTCGTCCTCCGTGTAAATTAACCATCGAATGCAGATCGGCGGGGACGGTATTTATGGTGTCTCTTACCGCAGAGCGACCACATAGTATTAGGATATGATCCGCATACTCCCTTTACCAATGAGATGAGAAACAAATTGCACGAAATTTGAACGGTGACGCGAATACCGAATATATACAATATATTCTCGATATATCATTTTAATTTGGAATATACATTTTTTTTTATTAATTTAAAATCGAGATTTTTTTCTTGATTAAAGCATTTATTTTTTGAGATGTAATAATTTTTCTTGTATGTGTATTTATAATATACGTTATATTATTTAGACGTACTTTCATGCACTTTTGAATTTAATTTATATACACTGTATAAGGTACGTAAAATTACAAATAAAATTATAAATAATATGTGTGAAAGATACTGACATAGGAAGTATATAAAGCTGCATTTTTATGCAGAAATTAGTGATTTTTATCTCTAATTATGTAAACATATCTTTATATTAAAGAAATTATAATAACAATATATTAACAATATAATAACAATATATATAATTTTTATATGAATGTACAAATTTTTATAACATTGTGACTTATTGACGGATCTAGAAATTTGTCAAGAGAAAGTCATTGGCGCATCGCAAGCGAATTTTTTTACGGTCAAATATGAAAAATTAGAATATTAAATTATTATTTATATTATTACATTCAAAAGTATTATTTAAATTCGTAAAACATATAATTCATTAAATGTTTTATTTAAAATTACATTAACACAAAAAAAGAATAATATAATAGAATCTATGTTTTTTTATAATTTTGTAAGTTGTAACTTATGTGTGTAAATGTACACCTTTAACAAATTCCATCTTTAAAAAATTACCCAGAATTATAATTGTAATTTTCAACGAAATTTTTTTACAGTGTACTTATTCCACTTTCAAAGCGAGGTAAAATTCTTCGACCCGTTTAACAAACGTTTCCGCATTAACTTTAACGTTCGCGATGCGATGTATTTTGAATAGAACGTTACGGATGCAAAGTCGCCGGCTGAAAAGTTGAATAAAAATTGATGCCCGAACAAACGGCGAATCAACTTGCATAAATGATACCGAGATACGCGCGCGACAGACTCGGGGAAAAAGGAAGCAAAGTTGGACATCCTCCTTGTTTCGTCTGTTATGCGAGCGTGGCCAATGATCTCCGCCATTCTCGCAAATTTCGCCTCTGCAGCTGCGGCAAATGCAAGTACGCTGATGCAGATGCAAGTACGGTGTTTGAGCAAGAAACGCAATACGGCATTATGTACTGGCATTGTGTTGTCTACTAGCACGCAAAGTAAACAGCAACGGGGGACAGAGGTAAAGCAAATTTACGGTAATGAAACTGTAGTAAAGTAAGTTGTAGCAAAAGGAAACGTAATTAAATCTGTCTAATTAATCTTTCAGTCGTGGTCCCACACGACAACTCCTGTAATCCATATCCTCCTGCTGTAGCGCGCCCATCTTTCCTCAAATTTCGAATGACGACCATCTTGCCGCGTTTGTTTCGCGTTTCGCGTATTTGATTAAGAAGATTCCGAGCGGAGCTTTGCTCTGCGTTCAATTTGCCGCCCAAATAAAATGACAACACTGACACTGCTAACTTGGCATTGTTTTCACGATTGTTTTCTTGTTAAACAATTTACTCTCGTTAAACGAGAGTGCCTCGTGATGGCGCAATAACGGCGACAATAAGTATTTAATCGTGAAAATAGCTTGCAATCTCTTTGCAGATAAACTCGGCAGTGGCACAAATAATGCAAGAGAGTTTTAAACAAAGGAATCACGATGAGAAACTCGAGCGTGGTTTTGAATTCGATTTAAAGGCCCTTTCGAAATGATTTTTCTCGCATTTATATAGTTCTTTTGAAATCACGTTGTCACTGTGCTCCGAACGTTGTACTCCTCTGGATGCGGTTCCCGGAGGGGAGAGCACAATTGCGGGCGCGCATCAGACTGCGGAATGACAATGTGGGCGGAGGGTAGTAATCACGACAATAGAGGAATAACCGTATCCGCTGTTGCCTAGTTTCATATAACGAGATTGCCGATGATAGCAATCGCGGTTGCGGCGAAAGGAGAGGGATAACGCGTACCAGAGGGCCCTTTTGAGCCCCCCTAATTAATGCTGCATGTGTGTATGTGTTTGTGCGCGCGCTTCAGTTCGTGGAGGCTCTCAATTGGACGAGCTTGATGCTCTCGAAATATGACTATTCGTAATGTCGCGTGTGCACGTCAAACTTTAGACGCGCGAAACAGAGCCATTCGTCACGTCGCCATTCGTTCGTTCGTTACACAAACTTTCGTGCAATTTGTTTATTGTCGCAGCGAAACTATAATCCCGCTAATCTGCATAGTTAATAAAAAGATATCGCGATATAGTGGCAAATAGTCGTACTTGTTACATTTAGATCCTCCGCTGCATTTTATTTTAATGTGCATCTCGAGTGTGCATCACAAGTTTATATTTATTTTATGCTTCTCACTATTCGCGGAAAGAACGATTTTGCTGAAATATCTAAGAATTTAGCTAGATAGATCTAAAAATAATTTTATTTTAGACCATTAATATAATTATGTAGGATACTCAAACTGGTTATTAAAATGTTGAAGCTTTTTATAGCATTGCACAATAAAGACCCATTAGATCATGTCAAAATTATGACATTTAAAATTAACCTCTGTATGAATATAGAAATGTTTATAAAGAGATTTTTGAAGTCACTGATTCCAAATATAACATAAAAAGCTCGTTGCAAAAATCAATTTTGTAACAAATTGTTATGAACAAATTAAATATTGACTGTAAAGAGAAATTGATTAATCGATTCCGTTGGAAAAATTACGAAAGAAACACGTATAACCTTTTCCAATTGTTTTTTAACTAACTATACTTTTTTTTACTAACTGGTCTAACCATGTACTGAAATGAGTTTTAATAATGTATAATTTTTATTTTTTTGCAATAATAGCAGAAAGAATTATACGTCTTTCTTTTGTAATTTTTTCCATTGATGGTGTAATTCTTTTCATTTCTTTCTTAATATTTAATATTTATTTATAATTATTTGCTACAAAATTAATTTTTGTAACATGCTTTTTATATTAGAAAAGTTTTCCATGCTCGGATTCTATTTTCAATTGTTTTGTAAGCCTTATTGATTTAAATAAGCAAATAAAGAACTTAGTTTTATTTTAACGTTTTTACTCAAGATCAAAATTTTTAAACCAAGGATAAATTTATTTAAATTACCTTTTTCAACAATTAATCGCAAACAAAAACAAGAAAAACCCTGCGAAGGTACGATGAATATTACCATGTCTATAATACTGCGAATTTGTGTTTAGCGATTTGATATCGCCTCTCAATAACGTCCTTTAATATATTCAAATATATATTGTTCTTTGTTCTGTACGAAAGCTGTTTCAATTTATATTCTTTTTAGAGATTACAGTTTTATTTTTGAAAAATTCTCAGATAAAAAATATTTTACGAAAATAAGCTAAAGATATCAATTCTATTTTTCGATTTGACTACTTATTTTATCGACATATAATTTTGGAAATAAATATTTTCAATTATCTATTTTATAAAACATTTTATTTTACATCAATATTCTAAATTCACTTTTTTAAGATACTTTTTTTTTTAGCTCATTGTCATCAATGCAAAAACATTGTAATTATTTTGATATAATTAAAAAAAAATTTCAAATTTGTATAACTAAATTTTTTAAGATACTTCAGTAAATATTGTTTTCCCTATGTATGTTTTTTTTTGCATTGAAATAATGTATCACAAAAGATAAACTAATATTTTAATTAAACTAAAGAAGCGATATATATAAAGTTATAATCTTAATTAATGTTAATTTAAATATTAATTAAAGTGCAGTCGTTTGTTGTAATATAATCTAAGTATTTCTGTAACTATCTTCATTATTGCAAAATTATCTTACCAAAAGGAAATGATAATTAAAGATAGATTTTCATTTTTGGAGTTAACATTTAGAGAAAAAAATTTTTAGTATAACTATACTTACATGGTTTATAATTATGATTATTACTGCTACAATGTTAGCAATAATAACTGTATCTCTTTCATTAATAAAAATATGACAATAAAAAATAGCCATAAATTGTAGTTAAATTATAATGATTTTTATGGTAATATAATAACTGTAATGTATAGTCATCGCCAACTATACATATTTGTTGATAGAGAATTGTATGCAGAACATATAATTATTATTAATAACATTATATAACAGTAATAATCATAATTATAGTAACATACGAGTACCAATTATTTTTCTCTCAGTAGAACGACTCAGTAGAACAGTGAGATAACGAAGGATGATAATCCTTCTATTCCTGTTATCGTAGGTTTCGCGCAATACATTCATCAATTGCGCTTATCTCTCGCGAGCGGTTCTCGCGGCAAATCGTGATTTTTAATTGCACCTCCCATCGCGGCCTTTTGTCCCGTCAGCCCTTTTTCCCTTTCCGTGGCGACGGTGCTCGACATCGGCACGATAATAAAGTCCCATCGGGACGGGATATACACAATTAGCGCGCTTGTGACATCGCCCGTTGCCTCTCGGACACTCAGGCTGCTGCACCGGCCGCACCGCATAACCGCTCAAATTCGCAACAAAAGGAAAACTTGGCCGCGATTATTCCACAATTCGTTTCGTGCGGTCGCCGCGTGGAGATTCCATTCCATCCAGCGCAATATAATATTTGCTCTTTCTCCCTCTCTCTCTACCCACACTGTACTTTATATTACATTTCTCGTGTTCAGAAGGTTCCTACATATTATATTTTCCGACTTTTTCCCTTTAATTCCTCGCATGTCGTGTGTATGTGTGTGTGTGTGTGTGTATGTGTGTGTGTGTGTGTGTGTGTGTGTGTGTGTGTGTGTGTGTGTGTGTGTGTGTGTGTGTGGTTCTCTAATTGCGTGGGACGCGCAATCTGCCGGACGAGAGCATTACGGACGCGCGCATGCGAGAGTTTCCTCGAGACTCGATACTCTGCTCTGTGTTTATTATAGCAGATAATAACGAGGTAAGCGGGGACTTTAACCCCCTCCCTCTCTCATTACGTGCGGGATCGCAATTATAATTTTATTGCGGCGGAAACACGGCTTACTAAGTCCCCTTCTTGGCCGGCTAATCTTTCCTTCTCTTTTCCTTTTCTCCCATCTGTGCAAGTGACGGGTTCCAACCACGATTACAAGGATGCAATGTTGTACATCATTTGCATTTGATGTTCAATCATAGCGAGAGAACCTCCGTTGTCGAACGCCAAGTGCTGTCCTACACGGATACGTTTTCGTCGCGGCGCTTTCGAAAAGCATCGTTAACGGCTCCGATTCGGGTCAAATGCTTCTCGCTCCGTATGCCATACACACGCGTGCGCGCGTACTGCAAGCAACGCGTAGAAATCTGCAAATGCGTGTTTCTCGCGTATCGCGAGCGCGATTGAGCGAAAGCTCTCGTCGGCCGTCGACCGCAACGCGCACTCGAAACGTAATGCATAGAATGCGCTCGCGTGCGCAGCGCACGTTTGGAGTATACACTTGTATGGCGTCGCGTCGCGCGCATATTTGTGTGCGCGTGTGTGTGTGTGTGTGTGTGTGTGTGTGTGTGTGTGTGTGTGTGTGTACGTGCGCGTTTACGTGCTCGCGGGCACGCCTGTAATTCGATTATTAATTTAATAATCAATCATCGATATACCGGATACCAAATCGCATTAGTGACGCTCGGTTAAATCACGCGAATCGCCCAGGCGCCCGCAAAATGGTGAGGAAAAGCTATGCGTTTTTTTATCTCTCGTACGGGATCGGATGCGACGCGATGACATGAGCGTGTATGACATTTGCCGATTTGGGAATCAAACACTTTTCGAACGGGGAGAGAGATAGAGGTGCATATTCAGCGAGGTGCACATTTATGTGTGTGGTTCCAAAAATTCAAAGAATTTAACCTGGGAACT
>NW_017259206.1:2088336-2090643 GCF_001594045.1 Atta colombica
TCTGAAAATAATTTTTTGAACTATCTAATTAATTATAAAATAAGACAGATTTACGAGGCATTAGAAGTCAGCGATGATACTAATTTGAGCAATTATAATCAATGATAAAAATATATATGAATAAAATTTAATAATTTCTGAACGTTTCGGCTTTAAACTATCCTCAGCATATACATATATAAATAATTACCGACATTGAGATATTATATTGTTGTTTAGTGAATTGCAAAATACATTTTTTTCAAATGCAAATTGCGTGAGCCATGTAGTGAGACGCGATTCTTAACATTAACCAATGTTGTGGCACTACAGTTTCATAGCTGAGTAGTGGATTGATCTCAATGCTAAATCAAAAGAATTATTTTTCTTGTATTAGAAACCGGATGGAATTGTGATCTTAAAAAAATTTTTGCTCGCTTCATAAAACCAAGCAATTCACATATTACAATAGTTCGTCACATTGATAATACAAAGAATATAAAGAACAAAATGAATTGCATCATAGTCAGACATTAAGTTTAAATAATTCGATAAAGAATTTGTCATGTATCACAAGTTAAAATATAACTGTTGAATATATTGATCGTGAATCAAAGAGTGACACAACAGTCAATCGAAAACAATAAACAATTCTGTTATGTTTTATTCAGAATCTCCAATTATGTACCAAAGACGCTCAAATTGCGTCACTAGTTTCTAAATTTGTTTGCTCGTAGCGCTTCAATTTTCTGCATAAATATTTCGATGGTCCAGCAAAATTATTTTTAAATCTCAGTCTATCTACAATTTTAGATTATTTCAGTAAGAGCATTCTTTCGTAAAATGACATAA
Organism: Atta colombica; assembly: GCF_001594045.1. NCBI lineage: Eukaryota > Metazoa > Arthropoda > Insecta > Hymenoptera > Formicidae > Atta > Atta colombica. The sequence goes on from NW_017259206.1 coordinate 2,089,168, forward strand.
CTAAAAAAACGTGATTTTCGAATTATTATCATAAATGAATTAGGTAAACATTACTATCAATCAAAAGTAAATTAACTTAATTTTATAAAATAATTGTTAAAATCGTCACTATTCAAAAAGAATGGTTTTTAAAAGTTGTGAAATAAAAATAACAAAAATGATATTTGATCACGCTATAAAAATATATTCTTTTTGCTGATATTATTTAATTAATATAATATTCCGATAATTTTCTGCGAAATTGAAAAATAATTTTCCTCTTTTCTAGGAGATTTATTTAAGTGTCTTTTTTTGAATTGTTACTTTTAAAGAAAAGATAATGATAATGATATGAAAATTTTGAGTTTTGGTACCAAGAATTCCCGGTAATCAAATTTTCTACGATATTAAATAAATCAAACTTAATATTTATTTAATGATGCGAATTCGAAACATTAGAACTATTGTTTATTGTTTATATATTATTTATTCTAATTTATAAGGTTTTTGTTTCTCAACATCTGAATGGTGATTCTTACATAGGCTGAAAAGTTTTGATCCTCAACATGAAAATGTCATTACTCATCAAAACTACTTTTTTGATATTACAATCGTACGCTTTGAAAGATAATTGTGAAAATCATAGTTACTTTGAACCCTCAGTTATTATTTGACAGTCATTTGTACTAATCAATGTCAGTGTTTTTGTAAAAATGGAAAAAGTTAAATATCAGCAATCGACAAAAATTCATAAATTGTGATTCGAATTGATTGATCACTCACTGTATTCACTAGATCTGACCTCCAACGATTTTTTCTTATTTTCTAGGTTCAAAGTTTGATTCAGAGGACAAAGATTTTCATCAAACAAAAACACTGACATCGACTGAACAAATAATTATCAAACAACAACTGAGCAAATGACTTGTAATTTTCATAGGTACTTTTTAAAACATATATGATTGTACCAAAATGAGTTTGGACGAATAATGCCATTTTCATGTTGAGGCTCAAAATTTTTCAAACGATCCTCGTATGTATTTTTAGCTACTGAAAAATAATATGCAATTAAAAAGTTCCATTACTCAGAGATTTTAAAAAGTTAAGGATTTTATTTTTGAAAAAACAAAAAAATAATTTCCAATTTCTTATAAATTGTTTAAATTTGTAAAATTTTATTTAAAAAAATAAAAATATTTTTTAAAAAATGAATGAGATTTTAAAACAGTAGGAATAAGAAATCACATTCAAGAAACAATGACTTTATAAATCACAATGTAATTTACATAAAATTAATTTAATAGCCTCACAAAAACATAATTCAAAAATTAACAATATATATACGGATTATTCGATAAGTGCACAGAAGACGACATCAAAAATAATTAAAAAGGTCGAAAAAAGGTTTATTGTTATGAAGGTTAAATAAAATATTGTTTATATTTTATATATAATATCCAGCGCGGCTCGAATAGCCCTTATATATATATATATATA
>NW_017259206.1:2090743-2097865 GCF_001594045.1 Atta colombica
AAAAAAATATATTTTATTTTATAGAACTTTAATCATGTAGGGTTTCTAAATAAGTGCGAAAAATTTTAGGAAATGATTCTTCATTAAAAGATAAGGAAGATTTATATAAAAATTTTTCTTATAAAAACATATACACTCCTACATATATTCTTCCCTAAGGAATTACTCTTTCAATGCAAGAAATAAAAATTAAGACTAATTTTATCTCAAATTTAAAACAATTTAGAAAAATGAAATTAGTGGACACTTTCCACTAAAAAGAATACTTATTAATAATTTTTTATAATTCTCTCATATCGTTATAAAAGGATAAAATCAGCAATCCTTATTTAATTCTATATTAAAACTTTTTAACGGCCCAAAATGTTATCATCTGAAACTCTTTTTAATTTTCAATAAAGAATCTCTTAAAAGTTTTTGCACTTATTTAGAAATACCCGTATATATTATAAATTTGCATTATTACATAAGAAATTTAAAGCGGAGTTGACAAATGGTAGAATTTTTTGAATAAAAAACTTTGTAATAAAATTTTTTATCTGTTGAGAAACAAAATGTTAAATAAAACGTTAATCAATATTTGTTGTTTAGTATAATTAATGAAACCAGGCGACTGAGTAAAATATTTTACAATATAAAATAATTATGTTAGCAATGTATCTTATTATAATAGATCAAAGCATATTTATGTATCTTGTAAAATTCAAAGCGATATTAAGTTGTATTTTCTGAAGTCTTAAGTTCTTCGCGTAAAAACATCAATAACGCGTTATGTTATGTTAAGTTCTGTGATTGTAAACTCAAGCCTGTAATAGTAACCTTACATCAACGCACAAAGAATATCATAATATAACGTTAAACACGTTATGAATTTTTTTGTGCGTGACGTAAGTTTACTGTTATATAGAGGCTTCAGTTTATGATCACATGAACGTAACTTAATGTAACATAAAGCATTACGGATGCTCTTGTGTGGAGACGCACAAGACTAAAATGAAGCACCGCAGGGGTTTGCAATCAAGTTGGGTCTGCAACTTCGCAGACCTTTAGCACACCGCGGAAACACGTGAGGGAGAATTGTTTTTCCCCGTCGCGATTATATCGCTCGCTGTGCGGATGTGCCAAAATGCAGTGGCCATGCACACGGCAGTATGCATCATGCCCCATCGGACGGAGGGGGCTTTTAAGCGAACGCGAGATCGACAGCCGAAAGTGGTGCTCCAATGTGCCGGGCCCGCATCTCGCTCTCATTTTCCTATTGTTTCTGCGAGCGACGTCGAGCACGCGGCCGAATAATAAATGCGATCTTCTCTCGCTCGATCTCCTCGTCCGGTTATGGAAAATCCCAGTTTTGTCGACATGGACAATAGCGATCGAATGTATGGACCAAACGGAGAGAGAGAGTTTCTCCATCACCTTCCTTCCCCTCCCCCCCCCTCTCTCTCTCTCTCTCTCTTTTTTCTCTCTCTTGCTGTCAATTACGCGTCACGCCGCTGCCGCTGCCATGGAGAGAGAGAGAGAGAGAGAGAGAGAGAGAGAGAGAGAGAGAGAGAGAGAATGAAAGAGAGGATCTCGTATCTCGTCGTCTCCTTCGTTGCGATTTTTTTCTCTTCGCTCTTATTGTTCTGTCTCGATTATGCTCGAGAAAGCCACTCGATTAATGTCACACCGGCATGCGATTATGACACGGAGCGCGGAACTTCATTATCGTGTCGGTGGCCTCTACATCGCGGATTGAGCTTCGAGTGTTTCGTTATGCCATGCCTGGGCAATAATATGAGATCGCTTTCAGGAAATCATCCATTAGAATCTTGTGATCCTAGATTGACACGTAGAGCTCGTGCTTCCATACATAAAATAAAGATGGACGGTAATGTACTTCTTTGCAATTTTTATGACATATAAATTATGTTAATTTATTTTATTAAAGCCAGCCATACATGTTCAAGTAAGTTGATAAGTATATCTGTGCAAATCTAGCAGAATGTGTATACTATAGTTACGATAATTGTATACTATAGTTTTGACATTTATACGTTCTGATAGACAAGCGTGTTTAGTGTGCAGCTCCTTAGTTGGTCACATATGTGATTCAAGTAAACTTATCAAATTTACATATACAAGCACGCTTGTGAATTCTCTAAATCTTGTGCAGTGAAATCTCACTCGAAGAGATTGAAAATTTGCTTATCTTGAAAAAAGAGTGAAAATAAATACGGCCACTTATTCAAAAATGGCAGATTGTCATTCTTTTTAAAGTGAGATTTATTCTTTTGGAATGATCGAGATTCACTCTCGAAATGAGAGAGAGTCAATCTCAATCTCTTTTTTGGAGTGAGGTTCCATCTGTCTGGTATTCAATGTTGTATCGTAAAAATTTCTTCCTCAATGACACGCCAAGGGACACCATTTATGCCGATTGTCGTATGCAAAAATTGAATTTTCAAAAAATTGAAATTATCAAAATGTTTCTACACTTTACGAAATTTAGCCAAATCTTCCTTACATGATGTTTGCTGTTAAATGTCCCTAATAGGAAGAATTCTCTATGACTGCTGGTATTACACTCCAAAAAAGATCAGAGATTGACCAAGATCAAAGATTCACTTTAGCCTGCATTAGATTAAAGATTGAGATTGAAATTAAATTTAATCAATCAAAAGAAAGATAATCACTTAAGTTAAGTTTTAGTGAACTTTATTTTGATTGGCTAAATTCCAATCTAATCTCAAGCTTAATCTTCAGTTTGATACGAATAAAGTGCCCACTTATGGTTAGTCTCTGATTAGAGGGTTTTTAGTTTGAATTGAGCCTTAAACACACATTTCAATTTACTTTTGCAAGTCAGTTTGGCGCAAATATATATATCGAATAAGTTTTCATATTTGCTCCAATCGCTTGCACAAATCAAAATAACAGCGCAATTTTTTCAGTCATCTACACGCTCCAATAAATTTGTACAAGCGTATACCTACTTGACAAGTATACTTGGACGTGTGTAGCTAGTTTAATATTTATTATGATTTTATTATTAAAATCATAAAAGAAGCGATTTTTTTTAAGTATCTGAAAATTTGATTAGATATAAATATAGATATTCGAAAATAATTTGTTGGACTATCAAAGTAATTATGTGGAAATCTTAAGCATAAGTAATGCTGCAAAAGGTTTTAACATTCTAACAACCAGTTTGAGCGTCCTATATAATTATTTTGACAACCTAACAAAATTATTTTCAAACCTGTATCTAACTAAATATTTACATATATATCGTTCAAAATTGTTCTTTTTATGAACTTATAGTTTCACTGTATCACCATAATCAAAATATTACTTTTTTACTTTAACAGTGACACAACTAAAAAAATTAAATTTTCCAGAAAAGGGGAAAAAGTATTTTTCAATTCGACAAGAAAATATTGACTAATCAAATAACATCGTGAAAAAATACATTCTTGATCAAATACTATTTTCGTTTTGCAACTGTTGAGCTTTTTAATGACTTTTTTTTAAACCATTCTTTTTGAATTGTGATGTTTTGGTAATGATTTTTTTATTAAGCTAATTAACTTTTGATGATTGATAGGATAATGTTTAACTTATTTGTGGTAATAATTCGAAGATCATGTTTTTCGAGTTGTGTCACTTTTGAAGTAAGGAAGCAATATCTCGAAAGAACTTCTGTGTTATTTATGTTTGTATTACGCGCTCTTTTTATTTGATTCAGAATTGATTCGCGAGAGAACACGAAGTTCATGGGATGCGAGCAACGTAACACAAAGTGCACTTGTCTTGATTACAGCAATTGCTGTAGCTCACGAAATAGCGTGGTGTTGTCCCGCTTAGCTCAATGGGACAAGCGGCGTGAGAGAATGATGATCAATAGGCCGTTCACGAGCGACACGGCCGATTACGGTAATTAAGTGTGGAAACAAATATGAAATTAATACTTGTGTTTGTTCGTCACGAAATGGTCCCACGGCACTATTAGTCGCACGCGACGCACATACACATCTACGTATACGTGTGTAGTATGCACAATGCCGACCGATAATCGTTCGCATCGGTTTGTGCACAGGTATTACGGGCATCATTGTTAATTGCGGCTATTGTCGAGTGGTCAGGTATTCCGACATTCGCCAAGTTAATGCTCCATATTTTCGATCGGGTGCACATCACAGGGAGATAGTACAGGTATAACTACGGGGGTGGAAGAGAAGTGTGGGACGCGGGGAGACGCCAGACAGAGAGAAAGTACGCTATTGTGCGTACCGATTGAATCGAGTCGCTCCGCATTGTCAATTCTATCCGAGTGCGACTCGTTTACTTCGAAACTAACGATTGTACGCGACGCCGCGCCGTTTAAAAACCGCTTTCATCGCAGCAGATCCATGTGTACGAGACACCTGTTTTTTTTTTCTCCGGATTTACGACATATGACATCCGTTATGTTCGACAAGTACGAGTAATCGCCGGTCTAATGAGTGGTAAGATCTTAACGACGTGTAAATATAGAAATATGTCTTTCAAGGTGCATGACTTCTCTCTTATACGATTGTCTGAATGATTACGGTTGAAGTACCGCGAATTATATATCATCAAAGATTCTTCATCTTGCGCGACAATCGTTTTATCATACTGACGATCTTAATGCATTGACTTAATACAAGTTAATTCTAATTGGCGATCTATAGACGCGCTAATTATATTTGCCAATTTTTTTTAAATAAAAATTTTATTATATGAATTCTGGTGAAGAATAAATATAACTAACTACCTATATAAGATAAAGAATGAATATAACTAAGCTTTTATTTTTATTTTTATATATAATGTTATTTAATCCTTCACAACTGACGCCAAAATCTGGAACACAATTGACGCCGAGTGTTATTAATTCCGAAACATAATAAGTGTAGTAAGTCGTAAGAAATCAATCAATCATAGTCGATTATTCTTCTCATATACATTTGATTGTAACCGCCAACCTTATGATTTAATACTTGCTGCACCTTATTGTGTTTCAGGACTAAATTAATTTAATTTATGTTAATTAAAAGGCATTAATTAATTTTAAGAAGCTAGAATAACATAAAAAAAGAATAAATGCTAAGGTTCAGTTTTTCATTATCTGGTTAACTTGTGATTAAGCATAATCTAATGTTTCATCCGGACTTCATCCATGACATCATAGATGGCCCCTATTGAATAAAATATCAGGTTAAGCCTAATCATAAGTTAATCAGATAATGAAAAACTGGGCGCGTAAGTAGTGCATTTTAAGAATATTATAAGAATTAATTAAAGATAATAAGATTCAATAAGAATAAAATTACAATGGTAAAATAGAAGGGCTACGAGCCTTTTTTGTTAAAAACATTTAATATTTGAATGTAAAAATGATTATTATAAACCTAAAATTATAAACAAAGTAATAAACGTTTCGACACCGATCGGGTCATTATCAATGTTCGCAGAACATTTTATGTTAATAAAATAATCCGGTCAAACTCAATAACATTTAAAATCATAAATTTACACAATTCCATTTAATTTTATAATTAACAGAATAAAAAACTATTTACTGTATTCTCGATGCGTGAATTTAGTCCAGTCATCATGGAATTTGTGATAATATATTATTAATTAACAAAAAAATTAGGAAAAAAAACAGGTTCTCCATCGTTGATCACTGTATCAATTACAATCATCACTTTAACTGGAATGAAACGTAAAAATTTTAGACAACGCAAATCCTCTTACAATAAGAGACTAATATCCGAAATGATTTACATAAAAAGACAAAAACAGAACTTTAAATAAGCAAGTAAGCACTGAATCTTTGCCGAAACCATATCTCCAAATCATACAATTCGTTTTTCTTATTCTTAATTCTTTCTTTTATTTCTTCCTTCCTATTCGCATCTTCATTTCCCTCTCCGTTCTCTGTAATAATAACATCAGCTTCCTTTTAAGTTCAATTTTATATCATTGCATTTCTAAATACAGATTAATAAAGATATTCAGACTTTTATCGCAAGACTGTTTGTTTTTTTTGTTTATTTTATTTTTTATATCCATCAACTATGAATTTACAGTGTTTTCATTTGATTCATCCTTGAACATTTGTCACTCTTCTGTTAAGGTATTTATACGCACATATATTTTTTCTAATAGCGATGTAATACAATAGTACATAACATATAACACAATATAATAATTTATTACACAATTTAAGATACTACTATTTAGAATATACCGATACAATTATATAATATATACAACTATGATGCATGGCATATCATTTTACACAATAAAAAAATCATCAAGACGTATAATTTTGTTAATAAATAATACACAAAAAAATAAATAATCACAAAAAAATGTTCCACGATGACTAGACTGAATTCATGCATCGAGAACAGTAAATAGTTTTTTACTCTGTTAATTAGAAAATTAACTGAATTTTGTAAATTTATTATTTTAAATGTTATTGCATTTGACCAGATTATTTTATTTATATAACATCTGCTAAATAATTGATAATGACCCGATCGATGTCGAAACGTTTATTGCTTTGTTTATAATTTTATGTTTATAATAATCATTTTTATATTCAAATATTAAATGTTTTTAACAAAATAAGTTCATAACCCTTTTCATTGTGAATATTATAAGAATAATTTAGATTTATAGCTGTAACAGAGAAAATTGAATTGTTTGACATTTTTTACAAAAAGATTGAATAAGTTGTATAGACTCATCTTCAGCTTTGGAATAAACTACTTAATCATCTTCACCAAAACTCACAACAAAATTCTTATTTTCCCTGTAAAAAAATTGAAACATTGAACAACTGCCATTTAAAAGTTTATTAAACTACTTAATTATATTCAATAATGAAATATCTAGACGACTATATATATGAATAAATTAAATAAGAGGCCATAAATCAAAGAAAGGGCCAATACAGTCTGAAATTTTATCTTGATGTCTAATAATATTTTTATATATAAATTCTATTAATAATTTTTTTAAATAATTTTTTAGTACATAATTTTTTAGTACAAATTATGCGTCATTTACTGTCGGACTAATTAAAACGTAACCATAAACTGAAGC
>NW_017259206.1:2097965-2106398 GCF_001594045.1 Atta colombica
ATAAATTTTTATATAATCACATCATTTTAATTCCTTAAAATTAATTAGTGCCTTTTAATTAACATAAATAAAATTTAATCTCAGAAACTCATCGTAATTTGTAATTGATAATTATAAATTAAATTTATAAACGTCAGCTCCAAAGGATTAAAATAACATATTATATAAAAATAAAATCGGAAATGAAATTACCTAATTGTACAATAGCAGTCAATGTGTTAAACTGTCGTCTCGACGTACGGCCGGATATTTTAAGCGAGTTTCAAGAGTTTCCCGGGACCGTTTAGGTCCTCGACGGTGGCTCTTTCGAATTAATCGCCGGCGCGAGATTGGATTTGCCGTTCGCTATGTTCGGAGGAGGAGGGATTATCTTAGAAACAGGTTGGAATCATCGTCCTGCGGGATTGAACGTGAGTACCGGCAGGTACTTGGGCCGTGGGCGGCGCGGCTTGGAACGCGGAGAAGCCATCTGTCTTATTGCCGATGTGAGCCATTGCCATTCCCCTTCCGTCTCGCTATTTCTTATCCCCTTGCGTGTTTACGTATGAAAATGATGCACTCCGACGTGATGGGCGTCGGAGCATTCCGCTTCCCAAACGCGCTCGGCTACATCTCGGAGCGTAGGGTCCGACCGACTCCACGCGCACGTCGGAGTGACCCACATTATGTGTGTCCCCGTTTACCACGCTGTTATTATCCCTCCCTTTTCGAAAGGCCATATTGCGAGATCATTAATCTCGCGTATCTACAGAAGCCGCCATTAAGGGGAATTATTTGAAAAGTACATTATTTTACGGGCGATACTTATAAAGGGAAGTTCTTAGACTCCGGCTCGTCTAATATGTGCGCCGCGGGTGAATTATTAATTTTCTGAAGATCGATAATTCACTGACCTCCGGGGAAAAAAGGAACACTAGGAAAAGAAAGGTACTGTCTAAAATAACAATGTGTGCATGTGTGAGTACATGCGCGTGTAAATCGCGTCGAAAAGAATAGAACGGACGCTTCTCTGAAACATTGAATTTTTTGAATTTTCCCTCAAGCTAGACAACTGTACAATTTGTACGAAATAAGTTGTTCTATTGTATCTTTCAAGAAAGTATGTTTAATACTGTTTAAATTAATAATATTAAATTATACTCAATTCGAGTTTTAATTATTTCTATAGATCGCCTGGTTCTATTTATTATATAATATGCTGTTAATTCAACTAAAACAATGGAGTTAAACAATTTAACTTTATTTTAAAATGTATCAAATTGATCTCAAATTTAATTTATTATTTGCTAAGTGTACATATTAATATGGACGTGTTGTTTACTTTGAAAGTAGTCACAGAAATGAATTGATATACATTTTGACATGGAAGTTAAAAATAATAAAATATTATTTAATTCATCAAAAGATTACCATTACTTCTTTAACATCTAAAGCGGCCTCTAGACGTTCAATATTATTATATAATTATTTTATAAAATATTATTAATGCCTTCTATAAATATTTCAAAATAAACAATCTGGAGATTCAACGTATAGCTTCCAGACGATCAATAATATTGTAATATAAAATATTGTGCAATAATATTCATCATCTAGAAATCGTTTAACAGTGAAAATGAGGGAGATTCCTTTTTATTTGACATGCACATTTCGGTAACATTTTCATTTATAATCAATCACGATCAAAACCGCAGTAGAATTCGCTCGTGATTATAAAAAGTGTGCTGTATATGAATTTAACTTCAAAAATATAGACGTTACATATGCATGTTCGACTTTATCATGTGAAACGCAAGCTGACACAAATCGTTCTCTCTCGATGGTACTACAATATTTGTGCACTTACATAGATACCCTGTGCACGAAATGTTATTAAACATGATAATAATTCGAGTGGAATACCGCAAACCCCTTGTAGCGACCGATCGTAGAGCGGCGATAAGAGTGAATTAATTCCCTTGATGCTAGCTCTGCTAGAGCGATTCTACTCGTGTCACGCACGCACACAGCAGTTTACATTCCTCCTCATCTGTTCCTCTTCGCAGGAAACTACAAGAAGCCGTTGCCTCTACTCCGGCTTCTACTGTTACGGCACAGTTTTATTAAAACTTTGCAAGTCAGTTCTCGGTACTGCCCCAATTTTCCGCATTAAATTAAAAAATGCTCGGAATTGATTTTTCTTAAAATTTTAACAGCCAATCTAATAGACTGAACATTTAAAGTTTTAATATTTAAAGAAAGATCTATACTGAGAGGCGCATATTGGAAAAAATTTATTAAATCTTAATACATATTTTTTGTAATAGTACTAACTAAACATTTACTTACAGTAAATAAATATACTAATAAAAAAGTAACAGTTACATCAAATTAATAATTTTTGTAACAAATATATTAACATTTAGTAAAAAAAAGCAGGTACAGGTTTCAAACAAATATTTACTAAAATTTGGTACATTTTTTAAAATACAGATGTAAAAATATTTGCTCTCTTTGCCTCAGGTCCATTTAAATCTTAAGACGATTAATATTGCAAATTACACGACACAAAATTTTCGTTTGGCGCAAATTAAAGGAAATGTGAGGTTATTGTTGAATTCTTTTGTACCGTATATCTTTAATGTTTAATCTACGTTTAGCTGTATTACGAGACTGTATATGTTACATTTTGTTGAACACAATGGAACAACTTTTGCTATTGGGTTGTGATTCTCCCGGTAACGTTCACGTCGATGGAGTCACTTGTACTCTAATCCGCGAGCATGAGTTCGAATCTCGCTCGCTAATACTGCCAAAGAGGCGCAGCCAGATGAGGCTATCGGCTGGCCACTCTTGAAAATACTGCGAATAGGTGGATATCACAATCAAATGTAGCTACAGTTAGCAGGTATTACCAGTAATCTCGCGTGACTGCTCTTTTCATGCTCGCTACATATTATCTGCAAACAGTAGCACTATGTCGCAGCTCATCAATGTGTTCAATAATAATAAGTTTAATCAACATATTAGCTGTGTTTAATTATTAATTCATTCATTCATTTGTGTAAGCGCATCATTGTCGCGGACCATTCAGAAACGTATATAATATTTATCGCTTGATTGACTATATATAAAGCTCAGAGTTTTGTTAAAGAGATTTTAGTTGCTATTAAGTTACTTTCAGTATTTATTTACCTGTATATATTTTATAAATATTCTATACTATTGGAAAACATTATATTCTATATAAAAACTGGAGAAAATATCATCTACCTTTAAAATAATATAAGTCTCATATATATATATATAATATAAAAATGACAATATAACATTTTAAAATATTGTACTTTCTCTTTATGTTATTTCAGAGATAAATGATATTAAAATATTTCCCAGTTTTTGTTCATGCACTGAAAGAAAAATATTTAATATTTATTACTATGATTGTAAAATAATTATGGTTAAAATCTTTTTATATAATTATTATTACTAATGTTAATAATAACAATCTCATTCCCCTATTTACAGTTCTATTAACTATAAAAAATTATACTATAAATCATGATTTCAAATATTAATATAGATACGAATAGTAAATAAAATAATCATCTTTATGTAAGTGCTATTACAATTATAATTACAGTCAATATAACATATTTTTTTTAAATATTTACTATATACGTGATAATAATATAGACAACTAAAAAATGTATTTAAAACATAACGAAACAATCACTTTCGCTTACGAGTGCATCATGGTTCTGATAATCGTAATGTTGAAGCAACTAATTTGCCTAGTTAAAACAATAAATATATATTCTTTGCAATATTTTAATATACTTATTAGTACTATTATTAAATTGACGATCAATGTAATTTGTAATTTGTTATTTCCATCTTCAATTTATGATTGCGTTTTAAATTCAACCAACTGAATCGATGCTCAGTTTATAGAACTGAAATGTACTTGCAAATACGCATATTATTCACATAAATATTATCAATAAGAATCTTACTAGACCATACATTGGAAAATTCAACAATAAGAAATAGAAATTATGACCATAACGGTCAAAGTTAAATTTTTAATGCTTAAATAATTTAATTTGAATTACTATATAAAATTTTGAGAAATATCAGGCAAATGAGAGTGTAACGCACTTGTTGGAGCGTGATCAAATAATACTGTTAATCAGTGCAATAATTGATTACATATTTCCATAAAAACGAATGTTTCGATTCTTTTTAGAATCATTATCAGTGTTAATGCAGTTCTTTAAAATTATAAGACATCACTCATGCATCAATAGCAGCCACTAAAAAATTGAAAGATTCCAAGTGAAGTGCATGAATTTTTCGTTGCAATTTATTTCTGGAATGTGAAAAGGTACCATGTTATTAGCAAAATTATAAAAACTTGTAAAAATATGTGCTTACCATTTGATGCTGAGAGACGTGATTACAGAAACAAATAATTATAAGAATAAAATCCAAGAATTCCATTCAATTCTATTCAATAACCATTATAAAAGATATATATAAATAGTCAGAGTACAAGAATACAATACAGTTAAAACATGGCAAAGTTAAGACTGACGAAATTGTTTGAAAGTGTGTCGCAGATATTGTCATTGTTTACATAGATAAAGTCAAGCGTTAAAATAATAAATTATTTATAATTTGTTTAAAATGGAAATACAAGCGTAATGTAACAATTTTGTGTCAGACTGTAGGTTAAGACTATTATTTTGCATTTATATATAACATCTCAGATACTAATCTTCTTTCTAACGTTCACGGTCTAAAATTTTGACGTTCTCTCAAAATCATGATTTAGTGAAAATCTGTGATCCGTAATGATCGATCTAGTGCTATTGAAACTATTAATTTGTCGATAATGTTCTTGAATTCTCGTTTTTAATTTTCTGCCGATTTGTCCTATGTATGTCGCGTTGCAATTTTTACATTCTATTTTATACACTACATTCTTATTTGACTCTTTCTGGAGAATATCTTTGTGAACTTTTACAAATCTTCTAAGTTTATTTAAATTGAAAAATGCTAGCTTCATATTCAAATTACTAATAATACTTCTGAATTTATGAGATTGAATAAATATACAATATGATAATACGAACTAAGAAATATGTCCTTGTTCTGGTGGCGAATTAGTCATATTGTTTTGTGTCTTGGATTGTTTATGGAATAACGCTTTTAATCTTAAATTTATCATCTAAAAAATAAAATCAGAAGGATAATCATTCTCCAATAAAATGTTTATTAAATTAAATTTAAAGTTCTTGTCATGGTATCTGGAATGTAATAAAAACTGAATTACTACATATTATATATATTATATATATTACATTACACACACACACACACGCGCGCGCGCGCGCTCACACACATACACACACACACACACACACACATATATATATATATACATGCATATATATCACATTTATAGCTATTCAAACTGCGCACCGAATTGACTTTTCGGACTTACAAACACATTTCATATAAATATTATTAAGCATCATCCACTTCGGCTGAAAATAGAATTCTTTTTCTTATTTGTTCTTATCGATTTAATTTTTATGCAATTATAAATAAAAAATAACTATGAATTATAAATTACAGTTATGTAATTATGTTAATTGCAACCATTTTTCTCTCAGTACAAAATTCAAAACATTCGCGAAAGCCTACGTCAAGGGAATTCAACGGATCGGCGAAGGTGACGATTTCATGAATGACATGACGAGTCAACCAATAGTAAGATTTTAATGATACCTGACCTTTAATGAAAAATGTTCGCCCTCTTCCTCGACAAACATCGACGTTCAGCTGTAGACGTCTGAGATTACGCGTCTGAGCGCGATATTCTAATGAACGGCAGGCTTTCTCGTGCATTTAATCGAATGGGTTAAAACTGCGGTTATTTGCAGTGCACTTCGATCGAATTGGCTGCCGTTTGCATAATCTCCTTCCGGTGCCCGTCGCGTCGCATTCGTCCATCTGCACGCCTTTCTTTCGCCGGATATCTCTCTCTCTCTCTCTCTCTCTCTCTCTCTCTCTCTCTCTCTCTCCCTGTCTTTCTTCTTCCTGTCTCTTCCGCCTTTCCCGGAGCACCTTTCTTTTTTCCATCCGGTCGTACCTTCCATCCGCGAAAACGATCGCGTTTCTTTGTTCAAGGCAGGCGGGAAATTTAGGTTCCTCTACGATCGCGCTTGATTTATATCCATCGATCGCTCGAGTTTCACGACGGCGGATCGTTTAACTCGCGCGCCCCGAGGGAAGCTCGATCTCGGTAGCCGCGGTCAACGCGTGGCGTGGCGGACGATCGTCACGAACGAATCGTCTCAATTGCGACTTCTTGCCAAGATCGGATTTCCGTAGATCGACTGCATTTACGCGAGCCCGAGGTCGACGACGACCTCAGTGACACAGGGGATACGTGCCGGTGCGATGTTCTTACGTTAGGAGAAAAACAAATGACGTACCATGATCGCTTTGAATTTTGCACGTAACCGATTTGAATACATTTTCACGCAAGCGTAAAAATTGCCGGTTTTGCCTCTGACGTACTGAAATTGCGAGATTGTTTCCACAGCGTGGAATAAAAATATTTGTTTCGAGAAATTTATACGCGTCCTCCGGTCGGACATATTTTTCTTAGGGAGAGCAAGAGAGCTCGTTCCGTAAAATAATCCTGAAACTTAAGTATCGTTTCTTCAGTATATAAGATCCTCCGATGAAAAGAGAACGCCGAGGGCCGCAATTTATGATATTAAACATCGCATATAAAATTATCATACTGTAATCACGTAGCTTTTGCGCGAAACGTGACGTGCGTGGATTTAACGAAAATTCATCGCCCAACGTATCATAAAATCATTTCGCATTACGTTATGAATAGCATGGCGCTCGGCACATAGCAATAACCGTTAATGTCCGTGTAATAATTGTTCGCGGTGTATTATTAATACAACTTAATTACCGGTAAGCAATCTGCGGTATAAATATTTGTAGAGATGCTAAGTAACGTTTATTATTACCATTATTTTTTTTATAATAGCGATTTATAATAATGACGTTATTAATTTTCATGACAATAATGATAACGCCAGGATTGAAACAGTTTTGGAAGTTTTAACTCGTGAACACCCCGAAACAATACACGGAAATACGTTATTAAAGTATTAAAAAATTTAGCTAAATTCAGATCTGAAATTTAATTTAATAATAATAATAAATTATTATTGAATTAAATTTAATACACTGAAAACAATTTCTGATTAAAAATTTCTGATTAAATCTATTAGAATTCTAGTTGAAATAACTAGAATTCTGATTGATATAATTATTCTGATAAAAATAAGAATTCTAATAGATTTTACTAAAAATATTGTATCATTCTGATTATCTCAATTAGAATTCTAATAAATTTAACCGGAAAATTCTGATTCGTTCATTTTCAACTAGAAATTTTTTCCAGTGAATATCAAAATTTTTTACAGCGTTGCTCAAGCGTCTGAATAATTATTTTTAGTTCTGTATTTAGCTAAATTTTTAGATACTTGAACAAAATCCTTCTTTCTATTATTACTTATACTCTCATTAGTTGCAACAATATTGTGTAGAAAATGAACAATAACTTGATAAGAATTTTATGTGGCTGAATAAAATATGTGCAATTTGCGTAGACACATGCTAAATTATTGTCTATTATATATAAATTAGTATCAATAAATTATTATTAATTAAAATATTGCATAATTTATATATTAGCCTGTTTTCCAGTAAATGAGTTAGATTTTGTGTATCTTTTGTACACGATAATTGCAGGTAAAGCGTCATAGATCTCGATTAAAATTCTAATAAGTAGTTTCACTTTTCAGTTACTAGACAAAATTAATATGACTGCCTAGTAACTGCTCGAAAAATGCATGAAATTTCTATTAGGCCGTTACATATTTCTCATTTAAAAAAGAAACGAGTTACTTTTAAAAGTAACCATTCCAACCATGATTATTGTTACATGTCATGAAAAATTGTAACTTTACCAAATTGTTATTATAAAAAAGTAACGATAAAAGTAACGACGTTTTAAATAACACATTACTTGCTGTCTCTATATCTCCCATCCGTCGCGGGTGGAATGTGTAATAGTCCTGAATCCGCGGCGTTATGAGCCGGAGAGCTCTTTGCGCGTGAATTACATCGGTTACGCTAAGTTTGTCGCGTTATGCGGGACGACACGAAGTTTCTTGTTAAATTGCTCGTCTTCCGCTTATGCGCGATCTGGATATATAATATATATATATAAAATACATTTTACATACATGTGTGTATGTGTGTGTGTGTGTGTGTGTATGTGTGTGTATGTGTGTGTGTGTATGTGTGTATACACATGTATATATTTATATGTACATGTATATATATATATAT
>NW_017259206.1:2106498-2115988 GCF_001594045.1 Atta colombica
TTTAAACATCGCTGAATATTTATGATCCCAATCTCTTTTCAGCCTACGGTAAAACGAGGTTTACCGCCATAATAGCGATGGGGTGCGCGGCATATCCGCGATGACTTTAATAACTAGTTACCGGATTAATTGCATCACTTTGTCACCGTTAATTTACCTATTAAGCACTTATCGGTGGAATGACGTATCACGGGCGTGCGCGGCACAATTATTCATTATGCTAATTGCGCGCAGCTCTGCTGTAGATAAATCTTACTCACTCTTTCCAATCATGTAAATGCCATTATGACATTTATATCGGCACAAAAATTAAATGCTTAAATATTCGAAGCTCATAATTTATAAATATTTGAAACTCATAATTTAAAAGTGAAATTATGTCTCTCTGGATGTTGCAAAAGTCGGAGAGATTTATATATTTCAAAAAATTCAGAAAATCTCAGAAGGATTGAAAAGTACTCTATGATCAAAAGGCCGCATGTAAATCACCGGTCTTGAAATAGCAAGAAAAAATAAATTATGCAACGGAGAAGAAAGGGTGAACGCGGGGAAGAAAAAGGTGTCGCCCCGGCGAGATTAAAGCTGCCTCACCTGTCGTCAGAGAAGAGCAGAATAGTGCGGACAGTAGTACGAGCTGCATTTTAGTCAGACACTTGCCGCACCTGGAGCACGATTCGTCGTCGAGCGAAGTGGCGTCCCACTTCTTCCTCGTCTGCACTCTCGAGTACTTCATCGTTCACTTGACATTTGTGCGAGGCGGTGCCGCGGGGATCACAGGGGGAAGATAATCGCGACCGTTTGTACCGTTTGTCGAGAAAAAGAATGGAAGTTACAACCGCAGAATTTTGCAGCCGTCGCGTCGGGGAATTTTCGAGTCCGTTTAATCGAGTCCACCCGCCTCAACGTGCTCTTCGTTTCCTCGTATTTGAAGTGAAACGATCAGCGATTTCCGACGACGCCACGTGTTCTTCGCCGAGAAGATCGTCGATGTCGATATTCCTCGATACCTTAGAGACAGTCGAGAGTCCGCATTTGAATGTTGATTTCGACCGAGTCAGCGAAATTCTTGCGCGTTCGTCGATTTGTCCTCACTCGACATCTCCCACGCTTTTCGATTCTCGCGGGAGGAGAATCTCTCCTCGTGCTTTTTAAGAAGAAAATCTATATATATATATATGTATGTATATATACCGATCGCGCGGTTTAGTGTGAAAACAATTCCACTTTGCGGATTTAATGGAACGCCTGGAATCTCTCGACTTATTTTTCTGTAATGTTGTTTTTCTAATTTGCTCCTTTAGAAGTTACTGATTGACCGTCATATCATACAAGACAGCTGTTGTATCACTTACAATTAAATCAAAATTGAATTATCACGTTAAGACGTTATCCTTTCCGTGATTTATTTCTTCAACAAGGAGATTCTCCCGATTTCTCGCGAACGGGAGCGTTTTTCCGACACCACCACGTTTTCATGGAAACCACAATAAGCGCACTTAGCTTTCGTAGATCCGCACGAAAGTAGTTTCGCTATTACTCCGCTTTACTTGGGTCATTCCGTGGAGGTCTTCTTGGGGCTTAACGATCTTCCTTTTATCGTCAGTTGTTAGATGGTGGCCGCTATTTCCGCCGTAAACGTTGTCCCGTTAATGTTTTTTGTCTCCCGTAACTTTCCCCGGACACTCTCCCTCGGGCGCTTTCGTGAACTTTTTACGCGAGTGCGTCTTTTCCGTTATTTTCTTTTTTTTCTCTTCTTTTCTTTTTGTTTTTTTTGTTTTTGTTTCTTTTGCGCACCCGACGTAGCTCAGGTGCGCGGCGCGCTACCGAGCACACCACCCGTATATTTCCCCGTCAAACGGATATCACTCCCCCACAAAACTAGTCCCTTCGTTCCTTTTCGAACAGAACGACCCCCTTTCACGCGCGCATTAACGTTGCTCCCTCCGTTTTTCCAGATTCTCGCTAATTAACGCATGAAAAATGATTACACACTACGAGACGTAAACGTCGATGCGTTTCGAGGAGCTTATAGGCCTCGTATAGACCGGATTCCTTCCCTCCGAAGTCAGATGAATGCTTGAAAGCGGAAACAAACTGATTCGCCTTTTCCTCATCGACGACTCCTCGTCGTTAGTTAACCACTGAACTGGCGTCGACCGCAACTCGACAACGTTAGTTACGTCAAAGCGAAAGCCTTCGCGAAAAAGCGGCGCAAAACATCAGCTCGTTTTCCAAATCTCATCCGGTTACCGGCCGAATTATTTCGCACCTGGATCCTTTTTCATTCTTTTCTTTGTTGCGCAGCGAGAGGTGGGAAAAAAAGCAGAAAGCAGTGAGCAGTGAATTTCCAGTTTTTTCGCGTTTATTTCGCAGTTCAATGGATTCCTCGTGATTTTTTCCAATCCCGTGATCTCTTTTTTCCCCGCGAATCGGGAAAATTCCTTCTGACGTTTGCAAATTCTCGCGAGCGGAAACGGGTCCCGACACGAACGATGCATCCACGTGACACTTTTGGCCATGTGCCGCGATCGCAATTGTCCACCTTTATTTTCTCCCACTGCGACGTATGCCCGTCGCAAACGCGACTCCTTGCATCGCGCTCGATTATCGTTTTAATTCACTTCTCGGATTCGTTAGTCGTCACTGTATCCTTTTCAGTGGTTCCTCAAATGTATCCTGGCATGTGCACTATCACTTTCAAACACACCTCTCATCGACTTCTTCGGCGATCGCGATCGAATCTCTCAACGGATGATCCCGCCAAAGTTACGTGTCACTGTCTTGTAATATTCTTTGTTTTTAAAGTTAATGAAAAAAAAAAGAAAAAAAGAAGTCACAACTAAATGATGATCACTTCTCTCCGCGTCGTGTTCGAGAAGAACGTTCGGTTCCCGCAAACACGCGTGACACCGTGAATTCGCCTGCTGGCAACGGAACACGGAACGGAACACCGGCCTCGTCGTCGCAGATTTATCCAAGTACCTTTACCATCGGCAGTTCGTAGTTGACAGAAACCCTTGGCGGGAGCGGTACGACGAATAAGGTGCCACTCCCACCCGCGCATGCTCCACCACCACTCTCCGGATCATGATCCCCTTCTCTCTCTCCTCCTTTTGCTTATTTTCTCCTTTCCCCTTCGTCGAGCCCTTCTCTCGCTCCTTTTCCTTTCCGTCGGCTTTCCTTCTCACGCATGATCCCCCCATTTACTACATTTTCAAATCGTTTTCTCTCGCTCCCGTTTGCCGGGCCGTCTTCTGTCGTTTTCTCCCTATTTCTCCCCCTCGGTCATCATCGAATAACCGCACGTGGTTCGACCAGAGTGGGGCGATCTATAAACCAATTAATTCAGATAATAAGCTCGACCAGAGAAACTCGACCTATCCGGACCCTTGTCCGTCCACAAGAATACGCTACTGGATCCTTTTAGCAACTTTCTTCGACTTGACTCTCGCCTTTGTTCGTTCGGCGTACAGCAAATCAGCTTGTCACATCGAAAGCTATCACCCTATCTCGTTCGTTGAAACAAGCTTAACCCTTTGGCCACGTATGGCGTGTCAGAGGGATGTAGAATCTGTCAGAAACGATGGATTTACGAGACTACGCGGATTTACGCGTAGTGGACTGCTGTTTCTCTCTTCTTTTTTAGATTTTATGCTCAACTAATTTAAAACTCATTCTATATAGCTTTTTAATTGAACGTAATTAAGCACTTAATACACTGATTTATTCTTTAATAATTGTTAATCCTTCATTACTTGCACAGGGCATCTAGGATACCTCTACAGTCTTATAAACTCGCTAAATGTTTAAATGCAATTTATACATACACATTATTATATTCAGCGCATTATTATATTATTTTACAATTAAAATAATCTTTTGTATTGGGATATTTAGAATATTATTAGTCTTTATTTAATTATAAGTCATCGAAAAGAACAATGAGAATGTGACGTATAATACGTTAGAAACATTTTACGCAAATAATTATGTTAAAAAAACTATGCGAGTAATGTAGGATTAAAGAATTGTTCAATAGTAACAATTGTTCAATAGTAACAAGTTATATTTTCGGAGATACTATGAAAGCATCATAAATTACTGCAATGATAGAAAAGTGACACGTCTCAAAATTAGCAATTTATTTTAGTAGAACATTTTTTAAATCCTGAAATGGAACTTTTTATGATAATCAGCATGCAATCTTGTCCCCTTATACTTTCATTATAGTTAAACTTTCATTATACTTTCAGTTAAAGTAACCGGATCCTGACCTAGTATATGTCCTATAGTTTGTCGTTTATAGTAATTAATAATAATAATAATAGTGATATTAATAATAATCACCGTACATTCAACAGATAGCATTATAGCGAGTCGTGCAGGCTGTTCTTCTGACTTGATTGCATCAGTTTATTGCTCAGTTTGTTCATTCTGTTATTATCAATAAAGTGAAATGCAGAACGTGAACGTCAGGTAATATTTTATAGATAAGTAATTACTTTCTATAACTATCAAGAGATAGTTGTTAATTTCATTGTAATTTTGTATTTATACCTTACAATCCTGTATCTAGTTTATATTTTCGTCACAGTGCTTTGTTGTAATCAAAGAAAAAAAACTCTTTACAAGGTAGAACCAACGATTAATCCAGAACACACATACTACAGAACACACATTGATTGTAACGTTTTCTTTTTTTGATACTTTTGTTATTTTGAATCATGACTTCTAATTCGTCTGTTAAACGTTGTGAAAATAAGAGATAAATAGATAAGTAAATAAGCAGATAAATTGTTTAGAAAATAATTTTTTGTGTTCTTCTAGGTCAACCCAGATTGCACAGAGAGTTCAAAAAAGTTTAAAAAGAATTCAGCTCATTTTCAGATGCAACAAGAATTCTTTTCAGAACTTTTCAGAAAGAGAATTCTTTTTGCATCCGAAAATAAATTCAGAATTGATGACATATCATTGAATTATTTTTGAACTCTTTGTGTTATTTTTTTTGGGAACAAATATGTCAATATGTTAATAAACTTATAATCTTACAAAAGTAACATTAAATTATTTTATTTTTTATTTTTTCAACATTTTTTTTCTGTAAAAGAGGAAAACATGTATTTAAGTTATATTGTGCGCAATAAGTATAACTTAAATGTTACTTTATTTTCTTAAAATGTTCACTGCACTATGTAAATAGTTGAAGATGTTTTATTTATTTTTTTTATTCAGAAATGTTTTATTTTTTTAATCTGACTATCAGTTTTTAATTTTAAACTCATTTTAAAAATTAGAAAAAATGACAAAGCTTGAATAAATCATCTAAGGTCTGATTATCTTATAAATATTCTTTAAAATTATATCATAAATTTTCAAAATTCGATCACTGCAATCCTTACGCTAATTTTTTATTTGAATAACTTTTCTATCAACGTAACGAAATGTGACATAAAAAAGTGATACATTTTAAAATTAACAACTTTTCGAAAGAACATTTTTTAATTCTGAATTAAAACATTTTAATTAACATAGTGAATATGCATAATCTTACTCTCTTTCCTTGTTATACTTTTAATTATATTTATTCTTTAATACTATGTGTTTTTAAAATTCAAACTCTAACGCTAATTTTTCATTTGTGTCATTTTCTATCATTCTGACTGATAACGTGACTAAACGTGACATAATTAATTATTACACATATTGTATATGCATTAAATCGCAATTAATAATGTTGTAATATAGAAATAAAATAAGATTGATTTCTTTAGCGGAATTAATTTAGTGAAAAGTAACAAGGGAGCACACACATACACATGCATACACATATACACACAAAGATTAAGACGGCATACGTCCGGGCGACCATCACGATCTGTTTTAATTTGTTAAATATATTCATTGCTCTCGCGTCCTCGTTAGAGCGCGGCGCATCTAGACTCCGCTTGCATAAGTTTTCACGATGGCGTTGTCCCTTATTCCCCGGGCCCAATGAGGGATTATTAAAGAAAGGCGCTCTCCTAGCAGCGGGCTGCGTAATAAATCAATTAGTTTAAATAAGAAGGGCCCGCGGCACGTAGATGGGAAACGGCGCGGCGCGGCTCTCCACGCTCGGCTCCTGCCAGCCTATTATTATGGCCCGCACGGCGGGCGAACCTCCGTCGATTGCGCCGATGAATTAATTGCGCGCGATCGATTAATTAAAACGCCGACGCACCGTCAACGTGATCCCAATGCCGAGCGACGGAAATATTATTCCGCCGCGACTGACGCGACTCGCTTAGCAATAAACGGTGGAAAACCTTCAAGCTTCAAGTCAACACGATCGATCGGTCGCTCGATCGCTAAACCGCGACGCGATGGTTAACGTCGAAACGCGCCCTATCGTACTTGCCGCTACCTCGATGGACTGCCGAATTCGATGCACGGTCGATTCTATACGCCCGATCATCTCCCGTTCCGCTCTTCTCACCGCGCGGCGCGTTTGGCGCTTTGCGATTTGCAAAGGTGGATCGACGCTGATTTGATTTACATTCCCTCCCCAGTCCCTCCGCGAAAAGCCCTCGGATCTCGCGCGCAGAATAGAAGTGTTCGGTGCGTTTGCATACATTCGAACGGATCGCGCCGTCCCGCGAATGACAGCTGAGAATTATCCGTTGCATAATACACGCCGCATCCCGACAGGATGCCGAGATCCTGAATACGAGTTGTTGGTGAATGAATTAACATACTAATTACATGCCCCGTCAAGCACGCGTTGTGCGATTTCATGGCTTTGGTAACTTTACAACAATGATGAATCTTTCGTAACTATGCTAAATAGATCGTGACACGCTTTTGTCTTCCCTTTACACGTTCGTGCTCCCATTTTACACAGTTTAATCTCATTCTATGATAGATGCACTGATATAAATATCCAGCTCAAGGAATTAGCTAATTAATTTTCTCGTGCGAGATAATATTAATAAGTTAACCGTTATATGAATAAATCGAATAAATAAAAAAGAGCCAATATGATCGAAGCTAGTGCTTGGTATCTAATAATATTTATATGTAAATTTTAAATAGAGAAAACGATGGCTTGATATCATTCCATTTATGTAAAATTTTTTTCTCTTTTATAACACAGATATTATTCCTTAAGTTTTATTTAAATCAAACAAGTATTGCAATTAAAAAATAGAAAACTCTGATTCAAGAATAAGCAATGAAATTTTTGTTAAGGATTTCATAATTTTATAAAAGTTTCTATTACTATACTACATGTTATTTTGAATAATAAGAGAAGAAGAGAGTAATTTATAATGTATAATAAAATATAATACATACAATGTATATATAATATGACAATATATAATTAAATGAATGTAATAATTATACGTAGGGATGGAATACGATTTTTATCTTTATACTTAGCTTAACTTGATTTGCTTTCACGTATCTGAGAAAGTATGTAAACATTTGGTTACAACTTAATTCTGACAGAATGCTTCATATTTATTTAATATCTATATTTATTTAATATATATATATATATATATAGATATTTATTTATTTATTTATGTAGATATTTATTATGTATAAGTTTATTTTATTTAATATTTTCATATTGAAGCAAGTTAAATCAAAGTAAGCTGCACATTTGTTTTTCTGTAACAAGCATTAGTTATTTTAAGTATATTTAAAATTATTTTATACAATCATTATAAAATAACTTTAAAAATCTTTTAAAATGATAAATTTTTATCAAGAATTATACGTACAATCAGTTTTTTGTATTTATTACATTTTCATAAATTTAATATGAAATTCATCGTATAAGCAATTTATACAGTGATATGTATCAATTTACCTCATTATTGAGGCAAGTGGGCTACAATACAACAGGTTCGAATTTCACTTATTACAATGAAACTGTACAGTATACACAATTCCCAACATGAAAATGACGTGTATATAGAGAAAAGTTTTCTCTACCGTACTATACAGTTTAATTATAATTTTTTATTTTAAATTTAATTCTAAGAATTAGATGTTTACCAATCCCGATATCTCTTACTTCTTTCATTTGTATAAACAGCGGTCGATTATTCAGATTATCAAATTGAAATGCAAGCCTTGGTAAGCAAGTATTAGTACTTCTTTATGAGTGTCTTTAGATATTAGACGTATATTTGTTTCACTTCAACTTATTGCACCATGTGCTAGTTCAGATAGTGCAGGAAACAGACATTAATAGAATAAATATGCGCTTATGAGTCCATCGAATTCTATTCGCCGCGCCGCCATCATGTCTCTCTACGGAAATCGAGCGAACGCAAAAAACTACAGACTGTTATAATATATGCTGATCGTTCATAAATACGGCAATATCTACAATTCAACCTGAGCGAATTCAATTAGCTTCGATAAATAACGTGAAATGTGAGAACAATAGGCGGCAAAATGTGCTACACGTTAACTTCTGTATGTTTAAAAATTTTTAACACAATCGCAGTTTTCACTGTATGTTTCATTGACAAATTGGATACGAGAATCGCGAGCGAGAGAAGGCAGATTAATGCGATCCGTGAGTCGCTCTCGGCTTGTTTATCGTGCTATCGATCTTGCCCGGACGTTCGATTGCTCAGAAAAAGCCCAAGAGATACGCTTTTCAATTATCCCCGTAACGGAAGTTATATTTACAGACCGCTTATGTCGTGTATACGATCTCGCAATCCTCTATATTCGTTCAATTACATTCTTGCTGAGACGTGAAATTACCAATTCTTTTGTCACCTGTAGATTTTTTTAGTGCCATTTCGTTAATGTTTCCTTTTTCTTTACTTTGCTCTTTCCGTCAAATATACTGATAAGAGAAAAGCGTTTGATACCTGTGACTACTTGCATGACATAATAATTATGATTATTCGTTTTTTTAATATATTACTGTTAGTAATAGTAATTATATTTATAGTTTTACAGAAAGTATATAGTTGATACCGAAAATGATATGTGCATAAATTACAGTGCAACAAATTTTGATCAACTTTTTATTTCTCAACAATTAATAAATGTTTAACTTAAAAAAATCACAAGGTTTCTTAATATTTGAATGATGATTCTTATTGTATTTCATCCCGTAAAATAAAGAAATAAATTGTAAATTGTTAAAATTTATAATTTTTTTAAAATAAAGTTCTTAATTTTTTAAAATTTGTAATTGACGATGGAAATTGTTTTAGCATCTACAAATACATAAAAATCATTTTGAGAAATTTTGAGAAAACCTTGTAACAGTGTTATAATTAAATTATAATTACAACCTTGTTTCCCTCTTTTAATGTACATTCCTAATTAAACGCAAGCCTGTTAAGATTTATTATTTATTTTACCTACTTTCTCAAAGCGATCCAGATTACTGTAAACGAAAATTAGTTATTTTCGACGTACATTATACAAACATTATATGTAAATTATTACAACAATTATAATGAATAATTTTGGAATC
>NW_017259206.1:2116137-2117135 GCF_001594045.1 Atta colombica
TATATATATATATATGTGTATGTAAGTGAAATTATAATTTAAACAAATAAGATTATTTCTTTTATAGTAATTAAAATATTTACAATTAAAGATAAGTTTATAGAAATGTTTATGTAATAATTCGCCAGTAAATTATATATTTACTTAGTTTAAGTTATGCTATTAGTATGCACAAATTGAAAATTAAAAAATATAATATGCGTGACATTATTATGTTACATATATAAAAAAAATTTATTAATACATAAAAACTATAAAGTATATTATTAAAATATATTATTATAATAATTTTTCGTCTATAATATAAAGATATATTTATAAAATTAGAGTTAAAGTACTAATTTTTGTAAAAATGCATAATTTTATACACTTCCATTATAAATTGTGTAATTTTTACAAGTTATGTATGTAATTTTACATATTTTTTGTTACAGTGATATCGAGATTTGGATTTAAGATAAATATTAAAAGTCATGCTACCTCACAGTGGAATCCATCACATTCACTATCAATGAAAGTTTGAATAAATTTTGTCGAATAATTATATAAAAAATTAGACATAAGATAATTTAAACATCAATTATGTTTTTTAAATATATTTTATATTATTTGTACACTTACTAACAATTGCAAAAGTTTTATAAAGTTTTATAGTTAATGTGATGGATTCCACCGTGAGACCTTGAATTTTAATATTTATCTTAAATCCAAATCTCGATATTATTATAACAAAAAGTAAAAGTATGTAAAATTACATAAATAACATGTTCAAAATAATTTCTAAAACTTTTACTAGTTTACTCTCACTTATGGGGATAGACTGGTAAAATACCCTAGCATGAGCCCACATTTGTGTTCTCTAAGCAAATTTTTCAAATTTATTTATTACATTCTCAATTACGTTCTATGAAGTAAAGACAATACTTTGACATACAAAATTAAAACTAATTTATAAAGCTTTTGCCATTAGTGTTAATATACGTGTATATATATATATA
>NW_017259206.1:2122212-2132375 GCF_001594045.1 Atta colombica
TATATATATATATACATATATATAGAAACAAATAAAAACAACAATGCTATTTTATAATATTCTAATTTTTTACATGACCATTTTAATATATAAAATTTGTACAAATATTCAAACTTCCTCGAGTGGCCGTATGATTCATTCAGATTTGTTCGAAGCCAACTTAATCCTACGACGCATTATCGCTCACATCCGTTATTTTCTTTTTCCAGCCAGATGTCGAGACAACTGCCTTTCCAGTGGTTTTAGAGAAGCATTTTTCGGAACAGCATCGTCCAAATCGTTATCATCTCGACGAGGAGAAGCGTGGTGTCATAGTGTCGAGCCGGTCTTAACATCCTGAGCGAGCCCATTCG
Source organism: Atta colombica (assembly GCF_001594045.1). Lineage (NCBI taxonomy): Eukaryota > Metazoa > Arthropoda > Insecta > Hymenoptera > Formicidae > Atta > Atta colombica. The sequence goes on from NW_017259206.1 coordinate 2,122,566, forward strand.
TCTCCGGGACTCATCTCGCCGATCTCATCCTCGTGGCAGCTCGTTTATACGGCAGCGAACCAACCCTGGCTGAGGTGGTTGCTCCTGCCTGACAGGCGCCTTCAAATTCGAGCCCGATGCGAGGTCTCTGCCCCCGAGCCTAATCCGCTCTTCCACCCTCTGCTTCATGAGAGCGGCGACATAGCAATGACCTTTCAACCGATACATCATGCCAGGTGCGAAAATTAGTACACTGAAAATTCTTTTATTTTATTGCATGGAAAAAGTGTATCTGTGATTGTAATTGAATTGTGACGGTAAATAATTATGATTAAAAAATTCATTTTTATAGTTAATTACTTTATAATCTTACAATTAGTAAGAATAATTATATATGTTAAATTTAGTTATTAATCTTGAAATTAAAAATTATAATAGAATGTATCGGACAATGAGAGTATCAATGCAACGCGGTAATTGATGCGATGAATAAAATATAATTCAAATAAAATATCAAATAAAATATCTTTATATTATGTAAATATTATTTGATAATTATATTTTATTGCGCATCAATTACTGCGTTATGTTGATGCTCTTATTGCTCGATACATTCTATTATAGTATTATTTTTAATTGTATATACTTTACAAATTGTAAACTAAAAAATTATATAGAATTATAGTTTTTGAGAACAACTATATATTCCTTTTGCTTGTCATTCATTGACAGCCAAATTATAAATATAATTATACCATTAGACGAAATTTGACCTTTTTTTTTGCAATACAAGTGCATGTGAATAGTTTAGTCGTTTTTAAGTATTTTTATCTGCTGAATACAAATTCATTGGCTTTTAACTAACATAATTAAAAAAAATGTTATAATTAAAAAAAATGACGTTAAAAATGCAAAGAACAATGATTTTGAAGATTTGACTTTACGGCATCGGTAATAAATTTTTTTTCTAAATTTCATCAATTCCACGCAAATGTATCAACTTTTTAGCTTTAAAATGCATTTTGTTTTATTTTAATATTTTTGCTTTCAAGATATAGCAATTTGAAAATATTTCTTTTTCTATATAATACGTGGACAAGTCATTTCATTCCATTTTAATTCTGCATTATGTGGAAAGTAAATGCTTTTGTAAATGCTTTTGTATTTATATGATCATACTAAATCAAAAGCAACATGATATTGACGAAATACAATATAGCAGGAAGATTATAATTTTTAATGTGTATTGATTCAAAATTCTAATCTTTCTGCCATATTGTATTTCGTCAATTTTTTTATATTGCTTTTTGATGTAATATGATCCGATTATATTATGTAAGTACAGATATTATGTAAGATTATATTATAAAGATATTTACTTTCTACATAATGCAAAATTAAAATGGAGCAAAATGCCTTTTCCACATACTATATGAGAAAAGAGTTTTTAAATTGCTATTATTTTGAAAATAAAATCATGATATTTGAAATGAAACGTAAAACATTTTAAAACAGAAATTGATGCTTTCACGTGGTATTAATAAATTTTAGAAAAAAATTTACTGTTAGTACTACAACATTATGAAAGACACCAATTTTTTCAAAATTGTAACATGATAGTCAAAGGATTTCTGTCAACAGACAAAAATACATAAAAAATGACTATATTTTACACTCATGTTGAAATATGATGTTGGACAGTGTTAATATCAATAATAGAAATAACATTATAGTAATAACTGACCGAAATCGAAAACGAATATTCGGTTGACATTCAATTTTGGCCGAAAACGAAATCAAAACTGAAACTTAGATAAGTCTTACTTAAAAAAATGACAGAAAGAGAGAGAGAGAGAGAGAGAGAGAGAGAGAGAGAGAGAGAGAGAGAGAGAAAGGGAGAAACTAATGGGATCATATTTTTTCAGAGTCGAAATTGACATTTTTTTATTAAATTTACAAAAATCATGATTTTCAGAAATCATGACAAATTTATGTACTCTTTAAAAAACAAAATTTTATTAAAATATCTAACTACAATAATATAATAATACTGCATCTTCAACTTTTAAAGAAATCAAATCACAGTTATTATTAGGATCATATATATAAAGTTTGTACTCAAATTATTTAAAACTTAATCAACGAGTTAATATAATAATTAAAATCGAACAGTTGTTTTTTGAACGCTCACCGATCTGCTGCAACTTGTATAATTTCGGTTTTCTATCGAAATTTTCTTTTAATTTCGGTTGAAATCGAAATCAAAACGAAACTCTGATTTTTAATCGAAACTGATTGAAATCGAAACCAAAACCGAAATTTCAGTCAAACTCTAGTAATAACTATAAGAATAAAGCTCCTAATCATAATTATTTTATCTTGTAATTAAGGGAATGAGTGGAATAAAGGCCTAATAAAATCTTGATATTAATAAAAATAACTTGCTACTTTTTTATACAAATGGATACAGTATCAAATGGATTTATGTAATGTCTTTAAGAAGTCACATGTTACAATACTTTTCTATTACGATCAATATTACATGAAAAAGCTAATTGCCGGAAAAAGGACCTAAGTAGAATTGTGCCTTTATTCCGCCCATCCCCTCAATTATTTTGTAACAAATTTCAAATCCTTTTCTCAAAGTTTCTCTTTTCAGATACATATTTTCGAATAAAATAAATTGTGTGTGATTGCGTATGATATTATTATTATCAGTTATTTTAAGAATATTGAAATTATCTCGCGAAATGATTGCAGATTATTAAATATTGTATCTTTAATACATTTAATATATATTTTAATATATATTTTAATTAAAGAGATATCCAATAATTTGGACATTCTATAGATGCACCCGCATTTAGGCGCTGACATTTATACTCGTGAAGGATCGATACGTGATACGAACTACTCGACATCACACGCGAGGACATGTCAGTGTGACATCGCTTCTCAGTAGAGGTGGCGTATTCCCGTCTAATTTGAAAAGCCCTGTAACCTGAACTAATGGACCACGCGGGAGAGATCAATCTGCGTTACCTTCGCGCGAATTATTTTTCCGCGAGGTACGACTGTCCGCGCGCTTTCCATCGTGTGTGTACGCACGATATTATTGACGCGAAAGTTAAAAAATAAACGAAAAATGTGGCATCACGCTAGAGGCGGATTTTACACCCTGGGCTATATTCTGTTAGCTTTTATACATTTATAATTTCGCAAGAACATAAATATCGGTTAGAGGTGGCAGAGGATGTATGAAACTATAATTACAATTTCTTGATAATTAGGAGCCTCGAGATTTTTATTTGATTATTTTGAAAGCGTTTGATATGCAGAAAAATGAGAAAATGTAATGAAAAATTCAGCAGATTAATTTTCCGGTTCTTCAAAATTCGCCGTTTACATCGTAGGATGGCCCTGAGCAATGTGAATTGAAAATGACGAAAATTTTACTGGTAACTTTGCAAATTGAGATGCAAATTGTTAACGGTGACCTTTGTGATCGCGGTTCCATTGCAGGAATAGATTTGAGTATCTTTCAAAACTTTTTTTTGAAAAGTTAAACTTTAAATGAAAATAAGTTTAGCTACACAATTCCCTCTCCTGCACTGTTAAACGTTTCGTGACATTTAACGTAGCACACAAAATTTAATAAAAACTGATTATGATCATTTATCTTTCATCTTTCTATAAAATATGAGTAGTTGAATTTTTTTGTGTATGCAAGCTCCATTTACGCGAATCTGTTTTTACGATATCTCTCGGGAATGCACTAATAACATAAATCGGGAATAACGCGTGTCAAACATTGCGCTGATACAAAGCTGGTAGGCGATTTTATTGCGAATTCTACTCCACTCCCTTCATCGCTCTTTTTCACTATTTCCATTCAGCATTGAAAAGTTATTGTTTATTGTATAATCCGACGACATGAACCTAGTACATGCTATAAAGTATAATAATAATTTCTTCGTATATACGAACCGCGGGACACTTGTTATTCCACGCGTTTCTAATTTCCACAAATTTCGGATGTTCTTTGTTAACCCTCGGGAATCGCTGCGAATTACAGGCGAAACTGCGCGCAGTCACGTCGTAACACGCGGATCTTATGTTAACGCGCGCGTCCTGCATTAAATTAAAGAATTTACCGGCCGAAACACACACACCGCGCCACACACGGACCACGTCGTGCGCGTCGAATCGACGCGATTTCAAGTTCTCTTTTTTTTCTGTCTGTCGCACACGGCGCGGCGGATGGACTTTGGCCATTTCGAAATTTAAAACGCTGAAATCGAATGGCGACCAATCGCCTTTTTTATTATCGCGTATCTCCCGGATAATGGTCGCACGCGCGAGTGTCTCTCTCTCCTCCCCTTCCCCCCCTTCCGGAAAAGCGTATATCTCTCCTGTGTTTATTTCAAGCGCGCCGAAAGCCCGAGACTATACAAACCGCTCGACTGTAAAAACCCGATATTAGAACGAAATAACCGGCAGAGTCACAATATGCTCGTCGAGCCGCACTGGCTCTTCTTGCAAATTTTTATCACGATAATATACATTGTATATAAATGTACACGCGATATTTTTTATAATATTTTACCTGCGCGGCGATATATAATTTCGTATGTAAATAAATCTCGTTTCATTTTTACGATTTCGCTGCAATTCTCGCGTTACAACGCGCGATCGTTATACACGTTTACATTTTATGAATTATATATTATTATCCTCAACTTTTTTAACGAACGTTTCTCATATTTCATGTCTTTAGAACGATCCTTGGTGTTTTAATATTTTCCGATAGTGCAAATGCGATTTAATATCGGTTGTTTTCCGTTTCTTTTTTTCTTCCTTTCCTGGTATCCGTGATGGAGTCCCTCAGGGAGCCCTTTGAGCCCTCCATTTTCGTTTGTTTGAAAAATTCGCGTCGAGATCTGCACGGGGCGGCGCGGCGGCGGAGTAATGGCGGTGCTTCCGCTAAAATGTTATTTGAACGACAAAGTGGTTTGGTTGCACGGCCTGCGGGGTGTTATATTATACACATTTACACGTTTGCACGGCGTGGGCGCCCCCGCGTTTGGTTTACATCAGAGCCACGTGTCATGGCACCGCTCCGCATCCCCCCTTGTGTTGTACCTATAACGGTCACGTACCCTTGTGCACGTGTACAAACGCCCTGTGTATATCCAACCCGTCTTTCGTCTACACGTATGATATACTCGGTGTCACACGCTCCCCATTCTTATTATATACGCGAACTTTTGCCTCGATTTCATTATATTGAAAATTGAAAATCGACAGCGCAAGTCTTGTGAAATATGATGGGAAAGAAATTAAGGCCTTAAACGATTCGAATTTTTTGTCTCGAACGAACTTGACTTAATAATTAAATTACCGCGAATTATTGAAAGAGACGTTATTGGATCTGATCTTCGCTAAGGCAGCGTCAGACTGATGAAATCGAAGAAATTCGTTGTTAAGAGCGAAGATGTGGTTCTGAGACACCCTGTATACATAGACGTGGGTGCTGTTGCGTATATCTGTGCGCATTCCGTGTTCCGCTCACGCGTGTGTACGAAACTAAACAATATACACGGTGAGTTTGTCGACGCTGGTTCGCTGGATTCGGTGAAGTTCTGTACGCAACGCCCGTGTACATGTCTGAACGAGGGCGAGGAAGTTGATAGTGATGGAAAATAGCGACATGGCGTGGGGCAAGCTGAGGCAGAAAGGCGGAAGGCGGTTCGGTGATAGCGGTTATTGAATTATTAATTAAGCCGGTTAATTAATAAACGATAGATCGCAAGTCCTGATAGTCAGCCACAACCAGCCAGCCGTAGCTACACCACACCGAGGCTTCGTCTGCTCGTTTCTACTACCGACTACTGCTACTGCAATCACCCTTGGGCAACAATCTCCTTCTTATAACCTTCATAGAAGGTGCGGTCTTGTGTGGTCTTGTGTAACGCCACTTGAGACAAGTCATGAAAAATGACGATGATGGTCTTTCCAAACTTGATACTATTTCGCCCAACAACATTCGATTTTTTTCAAATGGTGCAATACATTATAATAAGTAGAAATTTGACCGATAAGAATAAATCAAATAAGAGAAAGAATCGTATTTTTGATCGAAGGTGCTTAATAATATTCATATGTTATAAATACATTTTTCAGTTTTGAACTGCGTATTAATTCAATTTGTCGGATTTGAAACACAATCGCAAACTGAAGCTGAAATATTAATTTCGGAGTAGTTATCCGATTTTTTTAAACTTTCATGTTTTTATTTAATCATCAATTAAAATTATTATTATTATAAACACGTTAGTTTATTATTCTAACAATATTTTTTTTAATATAGATTTTATTTAATATAACACTTTTTAATTTCAGGTTTTCGAGATTTTCATATTAGAGTTGCATATTTAAACATTTATAAAGAATGGTTAAAAAAGAATATATTAAAAAAAGAAAATATGTTAAACAATAACCATATAAAAAAGTATTTTAGCAGTTCACATTTTTCGCTGCTGAGGTAAAAAAACACTCTATGGATGATTACTTTCTAATATTACAAATTAAATTGATCGTCATTTTAATTCGGTCGCTACCGAAAAAATGGAAGTCTTTTTCTTACTTGCAATATATTATATCCGTTCGCGATATATTGCTACAACTATTAACTTTATCGATTAGACGAATTCGACATAATGAAAACCATGTGTCAATTTGAGCCAATTATATATATTTGTTTAATGTATAATCAGTTACAAAGGAGAAAAATATAACGATGATTTGGAAAAAAAAGAAGAAAAAAATAAAAAAAATAAGAAGCATGTGGCGTGTATCAATATTTACAGCGATGATGAGAACGCTTTAAAGTTCTTATGAAAATATTTTTATAAAAATAAGCGTGCTATTTCTCTAGTTTTTATCTAAAATACCAATACATCAATAAAGATATAAAATGACAGGAATAACATGGAAAATAAAATTTTTAGGAAAAATATGTCGATATGATCGTATATCAATATAATCTTCGTTATTTTTCGTCGTCAGCTTTTGGAAATCCGCCTTTGAAAAGTTTAATATTAATATTCTATTCGGTGTAAAAATTTATCCAGTGTATCCTTGACGTTTCTAGCGAACAATCTTTTAGAAACTTCCCATTAAATACACGTACGAGCGAAATAAATCAGTTTCTATGCATTTACTGGATTTCGTTTGGCGTTTCATTCGCCCGCTGTTTCTAGCAATGAACCGCTAACCGTTCGCTGTCTGTCTATCCAAGAAAATGAGATAGATGAGACGGAGTGAAAGTATAATGATATCCCGTCGGGAAGAGAGCTGTAAAAATTTGGAATAGTCGGGAGCGATGCTGCTGAACGGCAAGAAGTGTGCCTGGAGGAACGAAACTCTCTACGGAACTCGACAGAATCAAATTACACGATATGGACCATAAAATAAATAGACGAATATTCATTCTCCCAATCCGCGGGCTCTTTGCTTTTTTTATTATTTGCAGCTACCTCTGTTTTTTTCCTCCTTCCTTTTCCTCTCTTTCTCTCTCTCTCTCATGCATGCACGCGCGCGCGCGCGCGCGCGCGCGCACACACACACAGCGCGCTCTATCTTCCTCTATTTTATACTATTCTCTCATGCTTTTTGTAATTATTGCTTTTTTTTGTATGTCTTAGACTATTTTGGGCGATCTATAATTCGCGATAAATTCGGAACAAAATTCTGCCGTCCATTTGTCGCTACAAATGCTTCGAAGTTTTATTGACTAATTAGAAGAAAGAATTTAAAAAAAATGCTTTGAAGCATTCGCATCATCAACCGTAGCCTCTATCTATAAATTTACATGTTATGTAACATAGAAAACATTTGAAGAACTAAAATTTACGACTTACAGTTTCATTGTTCGACAAACCTTTCTTTACAAATTTGCCATCTTTTTACAAAAAATAATTTACGAGAGTGTTCCGAAAGCTCCTAGTCATATTGAAAATAGTTTCAATCTAGTCAACAAACTAAATAACACTTAAATACGAAATGATTTCTGTCTAATCTCACTAGATGTAGTTTTACTTTTCACCAAATATACCGAAATGGCAGTTGAGAGTGTGTCTAAATGGTATCGTGTGTCGATGGAACTATATTTCCAATAATTGTAATATACCGAAGAATATGAATTTTTGATTGCGATGAAGTTAGTGCTTTTTCTCTTTCGATGATTGCATATACCAATATTCGAAACATCTATGAGCTCACTTTTATCCCCCGGTTATTGTGGACCTGGTGCAAGATTTAGAAATGGAAGTGCTGAAGACAAAACAATTTAACATCCCTTTTTTATAGATACATGGATGATATAATTACGGCTGTCCCATCCTCGAAAAAGCATAATATTCTTAATAAATTCAACTCGTCCTTCCATTCGAGATTACAATTCATAGTAGTTAGAAATGAGTAACAATAGTATTAATTTTTTAGATACGATGATTCTAGACAATAATGATTCTTGATAATAAAATAATATTTGATTGGTATCAAATTTACTTTTTCGAGTACCTGTCTCAGCACTCCATTTCTCAAAAGAAGGGTACAATTATCGAATTAGTTGATAGGGCCTTTTTTCTGTCGAATCCAAAATTCCATCAAAAAATTTAGAATTCGTAATTAAAGTCCTTTTAGAAAACAATTACCCACTAGGTTTCATTTTTGACATAATTCAAGAAAAAATTAAGAGTCTGGTCAACAAAAAAACTCTTATACAAACTAACGTAAGGACTTCTGATTCGATTGACGAAAATAATGAAAAAAATGACTTGGTTTACTCTCCCATATATTAATTCTTATTTTTCTGATAAATTCAAAAGCATCATTGAGAATTTAAACTCGAGATTCTCTTTTTTTAGTATTAACAAACTTAATTCACTTATCAAAATTCAGAAGTTCTCTTTCAGACTCAAAAAAAGAATATTGTGTATAAAATTTCTTGTAAAGATTGCAACTTATGTTGGACAAACTTATGTAGACAATTAAAAACTAGAATGACTGAACACAGAAATCACATCCACAAAAACATGTCTACTCATCGGTAATTGATCGGGAACTGATCATAGATTGCGTTACAATCATGAATTTGATGGGGATGTGGCAATTTTGAATTCTGAATGTAACTATAAAAAAAGACTGATGTCCAAAATGATACATTAAACGGAACAATGATTTAAATCTTTATACTGACACAGAATTTTTAGACAAGATACATATGCCTTTCTTAAATAATATCTAATTTATATTTTTAACAATATTATGATTTGTGACATTATAGCGAATACTAAAGTTCTTGTACTAAAGTGCTTGTATTTTTCTTCAATTCAAATCTTGACATGACAACGAGCACATATGCCTTCTCTCTAGCTAACGTTTTAATACATTTTGTAATTTTTAATAATATTTGTTTTATATAATAACGATCACTTATCAAATTTTTACGTTCTTGACATGTATGCGGCCAACGTACTAATTTGCTCGAGTGAGATGAATCAGTTGCTTTTCTATGTTTAGTCTCATCCGTTTTTAAATTCTAATTTTGCCTTTAAAGATCAATCAATTGATTGGCACCATCCAACTGTTTAACTGGCATAGGATTACATGGGAAAGTAGTGGATTTCCTACTCGACGATTAATTTATACTAATTTATTTCATCGTTTTGTAATACGATACAAAAGATGGCTAATATTTTAGCCTTCTTCCTTAGCTGAAATATCTATTTTATATATACATATTTATATATATATACATATATATAT
>NW_017259206.1:2132475-2135198 GCF_001594045.1 Atta colombica
TTTCTTTGTATGTTCTTAAAAAGTTTGTTTTATTATGCTATATTCTCTCCCCCTCTCCTTCTCCCTCTCTCTCTCTCTCTTATGAAGACACCCGCCCGTACATACTCTTTCATACATTTGCAAACGTACATCATGCAAATCTCATTTTTTTGAAAATTAGAGTTGCCTCGGGCTGCTTTACATTGACGATGCATGTTGTTGCACATACTGCCGACATACAGGAAATTATGGCAGTCGTACTGTTTCCGTCACGAATTTCAAGCAACTAGCTAAACTGACTGAAAATGAATACAAAAAGCAATAAAAGATATAAAAGGTATAAAAATGCAATCGGCGCAATGTACAATGGAATTTTTTCTATAATACATATTGTAATACGCGTATTATGAATTATTTAAAAAATTTGCAGATTTTCTAAATGAAAATTCGAAAGAAAATGAATAAGACTCGAGCAAGAAAGATCTTTCAATCTGTTTAATGAACAGACTAGACAGTAGTATGACATAATTTATCGCATTAGCTACAATTAGTACTTTCCTATTCTACAATCGTGAATCTTGACATCATTTTTGTTCGCGCCGAATGAAAAATCTCCGCAGCCAATCACGATAATTGGCTTTTCTACGACGAGTCCGCTTATGTCTGGCGTGCGTTTGTTCTACGGCGCAAGGAGACCAATGTCGCCAAAGAATACTGCCGGAAGGCAAAACTGCGAAACGGAGGACCCGAACCGATCGGGGCGAGTTGGAACTGGGACAAAACCTGTAATCGAATCTCTACCGTCTAGCTGGGAAACTCTCTTTTCCGGTCGCGCAGTTCAACGAATTTTTTTCTGTCTTACCGCCAAGTCCGGGATAAACCCGGTTTCCGAAAACTCCCCTTTCTGCCGGAGTTACGTGATTATCTCATGATTGAGTTAGCGAAGTTTTTCGAACGGAGAGAATATTCTCATCGGCGGCAAAACTTCCGGAAAAAATGGTCTCTCTACCGCTCTCTATCGTAGTATTGTCCAAAATTAATTGTTCGAGGAGATAAAACCAGAAGTTGGTAACTGTGCGCATGGATTTCGTTTTAAAAGGAGTTTTTACGCCATCTCATTGAAGCGTTTATCAATAAATATTATTGACCCTCACCCCGTGTCGGTTCTTTTCCTTTATTCTATCTCTATTGATTGTATGAGTCTATATCTATTGATTGTTCAGGTCACAACTCTTTAGTCGTTCCCTTCTTAATTGATTATATATCCCTATGAGCGAACAAATGGGCATGACACTTTTTTTCCAATTGCCCCCTCAGACCGGCCATCGACTTTCTGTTTCATGTGCGATTGTGCAATCAAAGGATTTATTACTTTCGGCAATTATTACTTTCCGCTCGTAGTCGTTGGCTGGATGCAAATTGCTCTTTTGCGTGTCCTCTGTATTGTCTCGCTATACCACAATCGTATATATATCCTCGTTTATCCTTACGACATATAAACGCCAATAACGATGCGAGGCCGATACGAAATTATCTCAACAAGCGGGATTCGATGCTGTGAATAAAATCTGTGACAGCCACGATGAATCCTACTCTTCCTCCCTCCTATCCTTTTCGCAATTTGCGCAAAACCTGAAGTTTTATGTATTTTTGTCGCTCTCTCGCCATCATCGGTCTATCCTTCTATCTATTTTCTATTTTGTCATCCCCCTACCGAAAGTATCCCGCGGGAAATTTTAAACTCAGCCTTGCCGCTCTTGCCGAATGAGAAAGCGGAAAAGAGAAAACGGGGAGAGATCGTATCGCAGGAACAGAGAAGGCATAGGCAAAACGAAGGAACGTCTTCGGTTTCGTTGCCTGCATACTGATAAACCGTTTCGATATCGCCGCCAGGAATTTTGTCCTCCCTCGCGACGATGATATTCCTCTGCTCCAAAAGTAACGATCGTCGCGAAGACAGTACGCTTGGACAAATTGAACTGTCGCTATTTCGTATGCCAATCGTAACAATCGTTGTTGTTGTTGTTGTTGTTGTTGTTATTTTCTTGTAACTGGAAAACCTATTCTACGTTCGTTTCCTTTGGTATCGAAGTACCTTCGACTGCTCACGAAAGTAAATCAGCGACGTAATGGTTTTGCGCGAATCGACGTTTAATTAAAATATAGATTTACAATCCAGGCCAAAAGTTTAAAAAAATTTTTTAAAACTGATATTTTTGGAATTACTTATTTAAATATAACATATTCATAACGATGTGTTTTTTAATAATAATTTTTTAAATTCAATAAACTGTTATTGCAACTGAAAAATTATTAAAAATTATTATTATAAATCAGTATATTAAAAAAAGATATGAAATTTAATGTACTTTAAAATTACACTTAAAACCTTAATATATCTGTAATTAAAAAGTATACAAATGTGCATTATATGTAATGTACTTGCACATTACATTCAATACATGTGCACGAAATTAAATGTATGCTAAACGTGATATTTAATGCAAACATACAAAAAGTATATGTACTGCAATAATAAATAGTGATATAAAAATAGAATGAAGCTTACAGCTTGTATGCCTAAATCGAACGCAGTCAGTATGGTACCAGTGGTACCTATACAAGTGTCGCGCTGTGAGAACCAAAACGCACCCTATAAGAATTTGCTCTGTATCGCGTTTGAAGTGTGACACAATTGACAAGCGAATTTCGACAGTGTTGCCAACTGTACAATCTTGATTATA
>NW_017259206.1:2135298-2136919 GCF_001594045.1 Atta colombica
AATATTGATGTGCATAAAATTTAATGCATGTTTACATTAAATTTAAATTAATTGTAATTCAATTTCATTGATAAATCATCAAATGCTTTTAATGTAAGTTTGAAATTTGCTTTTATTATATGTATGTACATACATGAAATTTAATGTGAATTTGAAAGAACGGTGGCAGTTTAGGGCCAAAATTTGCCTGTGATAGAAACGTATAAAATCGGTCAATCTTTAGATTTGGACGTGTTGAACTCGAACATAAAGTTTAAAATTCTCCAAAGTCTGGGGAACTTTGTGAAAATGCAATCTTTCTGCAAAATCTTTATTTTATTCATATTATTGTACACCGTGTAATATTGACTTTAATTATATTGTAAAAAAATTACAGTTTTTGAGATTATTATAATAACAGAAAAAGAGAGAAATTTCTTATTCAGTTACTATTTGTTCATCGGGAAATATAATATTTTGCTGCAGAATAAAGTTTAAATTCTCCAAAGTCTGGGGAATCTTGTGAAAATGTAATTTTCTGCAAAAAAGAGAAATTGCATTTTCACGAAGTTCCTCGGACTTTGAAGAATTTTAAACTTTACTCTACAGCAAAATATTATATTTCTTTTTGGAAACTTTTGAAATTTATAAAACTTTTCTTTTTGCAATGATATAATCTTTATAATTACTTAATAATTTCTAAACGACAGCAATTAGACATCGTGATGTAAACTTTCAATGACACTATATTTTACTTTCAGTATGTGAAAATAATAAACTCATGGCGAAGGAGACTTGTGCATTGAGTGAAAAGGGTTTACGGCGAGCGCGGCGGCGATGGCACCGAGGTTGACAGTAAAAAAATTCGGCAACTCATTTCGACAGATACTGTCGACAGAGTCAACTTCGACGGACACCGCCGACCGAGTACAGGCCGAAATATCGCGCCACGTGTTATCTTGAAAAATTAACCGTTCTCGGACTCCCTCGAGATCGGCTGCCCACCAACCTCTCGCTACCATTTCGCCGAGCCCTTCGTCCTGGAGGGGACGAGTTACCCGTAAATTCTAACAAACGCGACGCATCGTCCTGCCGAGGGCATGAAAATTAATGACAGAGGCGTGACAGAGGGTGGTACCTCCGGTCTGTACTGGGATGTATGAAGGTGAGGGTAGATCAGACAGGGGTGCGGCGGTGCAGCAATAATGTATATGGACACGCGATAATCCGTGGAAGGCCTTTCTTCCTCTCGTTAACGCGCTATCCGAAAGGCACACGTCAGTCATATCATACGTAACTGCCGGCTCTGCGTGACAAGGGTCGTTTTACGTCTTACCTTATACTTTTACCCTCTTTTCCTGGGATAAGAACGCGCCTGTTACGCTGAGCGTATTGGGGAAATACAAAGTCAACATTTTGCGTCGCGTTCTGTTATTTCACTAGTGAGATAAACCTGCTACGACAAAATTCTTTCATACCAAATATAATTTTTTTAATGATATTAATTGTCGATTATTGCTTAAAATAATTTTACGGTGCTTAAAATAATTTTACCTATTAAAATAAATGTTAAACACTTCCAAAATTTTGAAAAATTATCTAGATATAGATAAGATATAAAATATAATTATCTAGATATATA
>NW_017259206.1:2137206-2147468 GCF_001594045.1 Atta colombica
AATATAATATAATAAAATTAATACATATATAAGAATTTTCTTATATAGGATTTTCTTATATATTTTTTTTATATAAGGATTTTCTCGTAAGGAAAAGAAAACATTTATGTGTTTTCTTTCTACTAACTGATTCATCTCATTATTCTGTTCATAAAAGTATTACGATTGTAAAAAAATTAATAGTTTACGAGATATTTAATAATTTATCTCGTAAACTATTGATTTTTTATATCACTATTTTAATATTTTTATATACACAATAAGAAGAATTAGAAGAACCTATTGTGTAAAAAAAAATTATACAATTTTGTTTAAAAAAGTGAAGTGACATCTTTTTAGCGTCTCCGCTTAGAAGAAAGACAATATGATCAAAATCATCCTCCTTGAAACTATGCAATTTTTGTTTGACATTTTTCCTTCTTTTATTAAAAATATTATTAAAAACAAGCGAATTATTCAACTGACCTATTTTAAATGCCTTACCCTGTATGCATATATATATTTATATACGTGTATTATTTTTATCAAAATATTTCAATTAAAATTAGCAGGTGATGGATAAAAAATATCTTTCTGATAATACATATACTATTGAAAATTTATTTTTTTGCTTGCTCTATTCTCTTCTATTCTTTCCATTAAATTAAAAAAATGTTAGATAACACATTTGATCGATTTCACAAGTAACAATAAATTATTTCTGCATTGTTTGTAAATTATTATGTTCATACTTTTTTTATCAAAATATTTTAATTGAAATTAATTAAGACGTTTCATTCTTTTTGTTAGACAGACAATTTTTGTAAAAAAAATTTTTATAAGTTATGCAAAATTCTTTATGCATATATACAAATATCCGCAATAATTAAAAAAATTTTTTTACAAATTAAGTAGTAAAATAATTACGAAAGATCTAAGTATGATATTATATATCGCTATGATAAATATACATATTCATCGACAAGACGATACTGAAAATAATTTTGTAAAAGCAGCAACAAATTCAGAATAATATTTGTAGAATAATTATTGTAGAACGAATGCGATCTCATAATGTATCAAAGGCCGGCTTGGCGTTAGCGTGGCAGGAAACGTATGAAATACTTTATGTCGCGTGAAAAAAGTGCGTTATACGCTCACACGTAATCTGATAAGTGCTACCACTATAATTGTGCGTATGTTCCGAGAGCGTGTAGGTTGTGCTTGTAAATTATGTAACGGCCGACGACTGTACCATATGCGAATACGCTGTATAAGTCTGCACTCTTTGATGGATTATCTTATCAGAAATGAATGAAAACTCTGTTCTTTGTTGTGCTTGATTACAATTTTATATCAGTGAAAAGAGAAAGAGAGAGAGGGGCAGAAGGAGAGGAAGGAGAGAGAAGAATCTTATTTATAATAATCTTAACTCTTCTTATATTTTGTCCAATCTTATATTTTGTCTTTTTTTACTGGTTATCAGATACTGAAATGACACTGAAATCAGATACTGATAATGACAAGACTGGAAATCTGACGAATTATGCACTTGCGCGGCGTAATATTGAGTTTCCGGATACAATGATCCTGAAAATGTTTATGAAGCGCCATAGGCCCAATTTTTTATTTGGCAGGGTTGGCAAGTAACACGTTATTTGTAACGTCATCACCGTTACAAGTTACTTTTTTCGGTAACGAACGTTACATTTTCTTCTGAGTAACGTTCGTGGCAACGCAATTATATTTTTGAGATAACGGTAATGATTTCATTAGTTACTTTCATCGTTATTTTATTTCTAACTAAAAGTTTAGTCGTAAACTATAGCTCTAGAAAACAGAGATGAAACATTAACGGTCTGTTTAAATCACGATGTCTTTTTTTCATTGTATTCACAGTTTATATTTACGTATAGACTAACTCAAATATAATTTTTGCAATACATTTAATCTCTTAAAATAAAACATCATCATGTCTCATAAATTAAATATATGTATATAATGTAGATTACAAACAATATTATTTTTTTATTATAATATAATTTTACCCTTAGAGTATTCATGATGAGTTATTCATATCTTGTTTCTTTTCTTCGAAATACTATACCTGGCTAATTCTTTTTCTCTTTCTTTCTTTTTAAATATACAACTTCATAAATATTTTTTAAGATGTTGAAATATATATAAGAATCTATTCATAATCGTTGTATATTTGCAAAAATTATGGAAATTAACCCACACGCAAATGATCCATCATGCACAGTAAAAAAAAATTGTATATGTATTAAGCATTAAATGTATAATTTAAAGATATCTTATTAAAAATAATACAAAAATTAAATTTATTTAAGTATAAAAATTACAAAAAGTGCAATATATATTATGTGATATGACAGCATCTATTTCATTCATGAAAATAACGCACAATATTAACTATGGGCATATAATTTTTTAGCTCTATTCCTCTAATAAAAAATAGAATTTTCACATCATTTTTACATTTACCGAAAAAAATCTGCATATAATATTCTATTAGTGTTAAGAAAAAAAAGTAACGAAAAAGTAACGATCCATTATATTTCCATTATTTTGAGTAATGGTAACGAGTTATTTTTGCAAATCAATAACGAGTAATGAGAATGAGTTATTTTTTTAGGAAAAAGAACAATAACAAGTTATTTTTATGAAGTAATCCTGCCAATCCTGTTAACTTGTGGTTAAACTTAACTCAATGTTTCACTCAGTGGGCTTCACCTATGGCCTCATAGATAAAGCCCATTAGATAAAACAGTTTCATCATTCATTTAAAACCCATGGTATAAGAATGTAAAGTATACAATTGCGCATAATGGCGGCAGACTAAACTAAAACAATCAATCAAATGCCTGCCCCAAAGTTAATAGAATGGATATAATAACAATCAACAATATTTCTTTTTATTTTTCTTTTTAATTTGGAGCAACATTTTGATTGGTTTGATTGGAAAGAACAGTCGTCATGTTCCAGATGACTGTGCATCCTCAGAAATGGAATTCCTTATATTCTATATCATGATTAAACCTAATCATAAGTTAACCAGAAAATAAAAAATCGGCCGGCTATAGCGAGATTGTAGAATCCTAGATTAGAATTCGAGAGGGCAATCACTTAATGTAATTGTGGGATAGAATCGAAATCATTATAAAATTTATATGAAATCCCGATTTATAATCGATGTATAATTACTACATATACAACTACGGGAAGTAATTGTGTGATATTATATAAAATCAATTATTTTACCAAATGACTTCATTGTATAGTCAAGAAAATTATTTGTCATCAGATGAAATCGTATGAAATCAAATGAAATCATATAATCTGTGGGGCAATATTTCAACTAATGGTTACCTTCTCGTTGGAATTGTAGTTGAGGTCGCGCTGGCGATTCAGCGAATAATAGCGTTTTTCATTGACAGAGCAAGTGCACATTATAAAGCTGTTGTACACCAACCTAATCTGAATATAAAAGTGAAGTATCTCAAATAATAAAATACCCAATGTACATTTTATCAAATACTACAATAAAATGTATTGAGGTATGTATGTTTTTGCGGTTTCATTTCTCATTCATTTCTATATTATTATATATTGTTATATATATCTTTACGTAGATTTGTGTACAACGGTTTTAAAGTGCACTAAGCTGTGCCAGTGAAAAACGCTATAAGTTGAAACAAAAAACATTCAAGAAAATATTCGACAGTTACAAAGAATAAAATAGAAGCGCATGTAAGTGCATCGGACTTATTAGAGTTACAGTAACTTTGGATAGAATAAAAATATTAAAAATACATTAAACTTAATTGAATAATTTATTGTAGAATAAAAATTTCTTCCAGCAGTCGCTTTGTATGTCACTTTATATGTTTCTTTATATATGGTTTTGCGAAATATTTAAGAAGAGAAATGTACAAACGAGTGAACTGCAATGAGCGTCACGAAAAACATGATAAACTTGTAAGGACAAGGAAATAATTTATTTGTCTAGCTTTTTATCAATAATTTATTTGTCTAACTTTCTATCACTTTATTATATTTTATTTCAATTTTAGAATAAAAAAAAATATAAGGTTTGTAAATTTGCAAAGCAAAAAAAATAACGACTAATAATTAGTAGAATGAATATTAAGAAATGAGACTAACAAATAATTTATTCTTTGAGAAAATATAGAAATATAACGAAAATGTTTCTATTAATTACTATCGTTTATACATTTGATGATTATTAAATTGAATTTAAAACGTAATTTTACTAATTTATGTAAAAATTATTATTTTTTACTTGTTCGTCAAATTTAATCTTTTTGTATTATCTTTATTGCTTATAATAATAATATTGGTGATGATAACAATAATGATAACAACAATTACTATCATCCGTGTATCATTCATTTATTGTTCTGTATATGTACTTACATTTCAAACAAAAGCGTTATTACATAATGAGCATTAGCTCGATGACGATCATACTGTAGTTTGTTTGAAACAATTGTTCGTTTACTCGCATGTTTCTGAAAATGGAAGAAAGTATGAAAAGGGTAGTATAGCGTGCAATGTTTATTTTGTGCCGTCTCGCGATGCTTCACGTAATACGCTTCTCAAAAAGAAGAAGAAGAAGAAGAAGAAGAAAAAGAAAGAGAAGTTAAAAATTTAAAAATACCGTGTTAGCTTTTCGTACATAACATTCCTTTAATTATGCATCAAGAGCTCTTGTTTATAACTTCTGAAAAGTGCTCTTAACAAACCCGGTTATGCCCGATATGCGCACGCGAGCGGAAAAGGTCAAACGCGTCAATTGTCCAAGTGATTACGCTCGTTCATGATTAATTCAACGTGTTTGTCTCACGTTCACGTTCGAAAACACGCGCGGATTATGAAATCAGGCGTGCGGGAGAAGCATCCGGATACTTGTGTATGCTGAGGCGCGATCGAGACGCGGCCGTCGTGATCGCGCGTACGGATGCGAAATGGTATTCGTTTATCCAAGGACGTAAGGCGCGAAGGCGCGCACGGGTTGAAAAAGGATGAACGCGAAAACGCGCCCGGGGATGCTTCGTGCCGGTGCGAGAACTGCAATGGTAAGGTGCGATGTGGCACAGCCCTTAGGAATAGCGATTAGAAATGCCGCCGCGGTGACCATTGCCGATCATTCGGAAGCCACTGCCCGCATAGCAATTTCCTGACGAGTCCTTCGACCGGAATCTAACCTCGCCCCTTGAATGTATCCTCGTCCTCACACCATCCGTCCGGATAATCAACACCGTACTTATTTCCCTCTCACGTAAGCGCTTCATTCTACGTCACGTCTCCTTTGCAGATTCGTACTTGGATTAGAAACAAACCAAGAAACGGTTTCGCGCAACGTTTCCCTCTTTTACGCAACCCTTTCCATCCTCCTCCGGTTGGCTAATTGCGGAATCGGCCGCGTAATTTGTGTATATAAATATTTCATATACATCGGCGTGCGGCAAAGTGGGCGGCAAGGTAATATTCGTATTTAATGCATTTAAATTAACGGGGAATATTTAACGAGCGAATGCAATTAATAGTCGAGCGCGCGCTCGCGGCTCGGCTTACACGCGTGCACCTCTCCAGTTCTGCGCAACGCGCCGCAAATATACACATGATTATTAATGTTACGCTATGTTAATATTCGCGATGTAGCGCATCAACGTTTGTAAAAATTTTAAGAATGAAGCATAGGAACCGAATTAACTTCACCCGGAGTATTATCATACTCACTGTGTTCCATGTTACAGAGTGATTTTAATAATGGGACTGGATTTCTCTTTTCTGAGATAGAAAAAATGATAAAGGAAAATCTTTTATTCTTTTATGTAATCTATCATTTAATGATTATACTACTCAACAAAAAATACGAAATATTTTTCAAATGTTCAAAATTGCACAATTTTCAGATCATCGAAACTCGGTGAAAAATCATTACAAATAAAAAAGCATTTTTAAACTTATACTATACTTGTACTGTAACACGTTTTCAGCTATTTTAAAAAAATTGTCATTTTTAATTTCGTATCTTAACAAAGATCATATTGTTATATTCCTCAAAATTACGTTCATTATATAGTCTACACACAGCTTTTAATAAAAAATTTCTTCTTAAAAAATTGAAGTTTTATGAAAAAGTACAATTTTATCTATAACACATCTTTAAAAACTTTTTTATAATTTTTTTGTTAAGCTGCATACTTTGAATGTATGCAATTTTAAGTTTTGAATGTATGCTCTTTGTTAAGATACAAAACTATTGTATAAAGATAAAAATTGTTTGAAAAACGGCATTTTCCCTTATATTGAGTCGTTCGAAAAGTTCGTGCCGCAAAAGATTTAAATATAATAAATGAAATTAAAAATTTACATCTTCTGCGTTTCCATTTTCTTTCAAAATTGGCAATCCAATACTTTATTACTACTTTATCAGATGTTACACATTCTATGTTATATAATTACTTTATTTATATTTTATAAGAATTCAAATATACATATATACCATCATAATATTTTAAATATTTTTAACAAGTTTCTTATGTTTTTCATAACATTTATAGTCATTACGATACATTAAGGCGTCTTTAAATGATATGGATAATGTTCATCAACATTAGCAAATATCATACACATTCATGACATACATAATTATCTATATTGAATATTGATAGGTCAATATTTATTATAATAAATGTATGCAAAGTTGGCATATACCTTGATCTAGAGGCGCCTTTAGAATAAATATTAGATTAAACATCAGAGAATGGAAATAACTCATTACTTGTAACAAAGTTACAAGTTATTTTTATACAATAACTTTATTGATAATTTCGTTACTTTCTTTTGATAACGTATTATAATTATATATTTTTGCGGTAACAATAACGAATTTTATTTTTATCGTTAATCGTTTGCACACGATTGGATACAAGCTACTTGAGACTAAAAAGCCCTTAGGTATCCATTCGCTATGATTAGTAGTCGTTGAGTTTAAAAAAATAACGAAAAGTAATTGTAACAAGTTATTTTTAAAAATCGGTAACTAGTAATTAGTAACTTGTTACTTCTAGCTTTGGCCATTACTTCTATTTCTTTGTTGAATTTAGAAAATTAAATTTAAATAAGACACTTAGCGCTACTAGATTTTTGAATATAATACATACTTAATATAACATAATTAAAACATAAATATAATATAAACCAAATAAGGAAAATAAAAAACAATAATTATAGGAGTAAAAATAATAATAAGCGTATGTATACGTGTTTACGTATATGTATATGTGGGAGCAATATTAATATTGCAAATTAAAGTTGAGTATAGGAAATAAGTTTCGATTTATTGCGTACGTTGTAAGTTATGAAAGTAGTTAGATCATAGAATAACTTTAAATTTATAAGGAAAAAGTAGGAAAAAGAACTGATTAGTATTTCAATTGATTAGCTTTATCAATAAATACTGCATCAGTTGATGAAATGTCATCAGTTACTGTATAATTAATTTATTGGAATACTAATCGGTTCTTTTTCTTAAGAGTAATGAAAGCAGTTGCGAAGTAGGTTTAAAGTTAAGTTTATGAAATATATAACTTTAATTATTATTTCAACAACAATACGATAATGTAAGGAAATGCAAATGTGCCAACACTAGTTATTCGTGTATAATAATACATATACTAAAAATACATATACTAAAAATTAAATACAGACGTTTCAATCCTAGTATTGATCGTCTTCAATGTATAAAAATATATTGATAGCAATCCATAGAATTATAAAGATAATGTGTATAATCGCCAAGTCGTCAAATCATCATTAAACTATTGTCAGTATTAAAATCTGCTATGTCATCTTATATAATATATATTTTATCGAATATACAAACTGTGTTAGAAAAATGTTACTAAAATAAATGAATCAAAAGTATAAATTGATATAGTCAAAATTAAAAATTATGTAAGTCAAATTCATTAAAAAATTCACTAAAAATTTGCAATAAAATCAGATTAACGATGATTTATTGTATTACGATGTGAATAATGAGATGTCATTATTAAGTGAAAGATCAAGCCATTGTTAATCTGATTTTATAAGTTTTTAAAATTTGATACATATAATTTTGGTGATTATATACATTATATATAACTTGGCGATTATTCTTTTTGCTATCAACATATTTTTATATACTGAAGAGGCTTCAATACTAGAGTTAAAACGTTTGTATTTAATTTTCAATACATATATTTTTAATATATTATTACACACACACACACATGAATAACTAGTGGCTCATATTGGCATTTTCTTACATTATCATATTGTTGTTGAATTTATCTGTAGAGCATTATATTACATACTTAAATCTTTATATTTTTAATTACAACATAGGTATATTATTGTAACCTTATCTTAATATTAAGCAGTAAACTTCGCGTTCAATGTTTAGATTAAATTCATTACTTTTAAATTGTTTTTGTTGTTTTCCTTATTCGTCTAGCAATGTCAAAATCTATTGCCTATAATTTTAATTTAGAGGATGAGACACACACACACACACACACACACACACACACACACACACACACACACACACAGTATAAGTTAAAGTGAAAATAGTATGTACTTTTCTCTTTTATATAAGATTTTGATTAATTCGCTCCTAGCTAGAATTTGTTA
This sequence comes from Atta colombica, assembly GCF_001594045.1. Taxonomy (NCBI): domain Eukaryota; kingdom Metazoa; phylum Arthropoda; class Insecta; order Hymenoptera; family Formicidae; genus Atta; species Atta colombica. Next base: position 2,145,913 of record NW_017259206.1, read on the forward strand.
TAAGAATTCTATATAATAAATATTAAACAGTGAAAAGTCCTTTTATTACTTTTTTAATTTTCTTGATATATAATTAGAAAAAAAACTCAGTTTATAGTCAGTAATTAGAATAATTCTATGTATGTATACAGATAGATAGATCGGCTTATTAAGCGATCTAAGAAAACAACAATAGATATGAAAATAACTTGATTACAAAGAAATAGAAACCGAATTAACAATAAAAAAGAAAAAAATTATTACAATAAGATAAAGTGTATTAGTGATTGACCACTTAAGTGCTAAAATTTAATACAATCACTGTAATTACTATTGAAATTATTTGAAATTTGAATTTGATGTGAAGTAAAATGCGTTAAGTAAAGTTTAAAGAATATGTCAAATACAAAAAACTTTGAATAAAACTATTATATTTTTCATTTTTTCTAACATTAGGAACTATTATTCAGAAAATGATAGTTATTAATCATAAGTTTTATAATTATTGAACAAGAAAATGACAGTAATTGACCATTAGTATGAAAACCATCAAAATAAAGAAAAAAATTTAGAAAATGAGAAATTTAGAAAAGAAGATAAATTTAATAAAATTCTAAATATAGGATAGGAAGCCATTGTTATTTTGATCAGTAGTCTTTTCTAAATTTAAGCATTGATTTCCATCAATATGTATGCCATATATTCGTACTGCTTCATTTAGCCCTCATACCTTTACGAACGGCATCGTTAAGTGTCTCTTAAATGTTACAACGGGAAAAACGCTACGAACTTTTTCCCACACCTAATATTTCATACGATTTTTTTAAGCATTTTGATGAAAAATTAAATCTATAATATTATAACATCTCAAAGTAGTAATTTTATTTATGAGAATAATTATCTAGTGAATAATGTTTAAATTACAATGAATGGTCAATAACTGTAAAAAATTAACTTTCTTAATTACTATTATTGATCATCCTTTCTTTTTCAATTATTGAATTAAAAAAATTAATATGTAGGTAGATATTGATAACCTTATATTAACGATTTATGATGAACAAAAGTTACCATTAACTGTTTCATAAAAATATAATTTATCTATTTGAATATGTATGTTTAATTGAATTGTTAGGTACTTTTTAATTATGTACTACAGTTTTTCTTACGAGTTTGATTAATTTACGGACTGGAAAGTAAAAAACGGACTATAAATTGAATATTTTATATGTGAATATTTTCATATATGAAATTAGTAAAGATCAGTTATTACTATATTGTGAAATTACTATATTGTGAAATTAGTTGTTAATTTGCTTTGGATTATTAATATGTAGACAAATTCATAACAAATGGTCAATCACTGTATCGTGGTAAATCATTTATACTACATACATATAAACAGACAAACAAAAAGAATACATATAAACAAAAAAAAGATGAGGCATTACACAAAGAAAATAATTGTGTTTTAATAATTAATGGAAGTAATTAAGAGAAATAAATCAAAGTGAAATAAGTTAAGAATATACATAGCTGGAAATTTTGTATAAATATGTATATAATATATATATATA